>NC_064614.1:601684894-601987925 GCF_023898315.1 Schistocerca nitens | reverse complement strand
TCGTAGAGATGCTGGATGTAGTCCTGTGGAACGGCTTGCCATGCCATTTCCACCTGGCGCCTCAGTTGGACCAGAGTTCGTGCTGGACGTGCAGACCGCGTGAGACGACGCTTCATCCAGTCCCAAACATGCTCAATGGGGGACAGATCCGGAGATCTTGCTGGCCAGGGTAGTTGACTTACACCTTCTAGAGCACGTTGGGTGGCACGGGATACATGCGGACGTGCATTGTCCTGTTGGAACAGCAAGTTCCCTTGCCGGTCTAGGAATGGTAGAACGATGGGTTCGATGACGGTTTGGATGTACCGTGCACTATTCAGTGTCCCCTCGACGATCACCAGTGGTGTACGACCAGTGTAGGAGATCGCTCCCCACACCATGATGCCGGGTGTTGGCCCTGTGTGCCTCGGTCGTATGCAGTCCTGATTGTGGCGCTCACCTGCACGGCGCCAAACACGCATACGACCATCATTGGCACCAAGGCAGAAGCGACTCTCATCGCTGAAGACGACACGTCTCCATTCGTCCCTCCATTCACGCCTGTCGTGACACCACTGGAGGTGGGCTGCACGATGTTGGGGCGTGAGCGGAAGACGGCCTAACGGTGTGCGGGACCGTAGCCCAGCTTCATGGAGACGGTTGCGAATGGTCCTCGCCGATACCCCAGGAGCAACAGTGTCCCTAATTTGCCGGGAAGTGGCGGTGCGGTCCCCTACGGCACTGCGTAGGATCCTACGGTCTTGGCGTGCATCCGTGCGTCGCTGCGGTCCGGTCCCAGGTCGACGGGCACGTGCACCTTCCGCCGACCACTGGCGACAACATCGATGTACTGTGGAGACCTCACGCCCCACGTGTTGAGTAATTCGGCGGTACGTCCACCCGGCCTCCCGCATGCCCACTATACGCCCTCGCTCAAAGTCCGTCAACTGCACATACGGTTCACGTCCACGCTGTCGCAGCATGCTACCAGTGTTAAAGACTGCGATGGAGCTCCGTATGCCACGGCAAACTGGCTGACACTGACGGCGGCGGTGCACAAATGCTGCGCAGCTAGCGCCATTCGACGGCCAACACCGCGGTTCCTGGTGTGTCCGCTGTGCCGTGCGTGTGATCATTGCTTGTACAGCCCTCTCGCAGTGTCCGGAGCAAGTATGGTGGGTCTGACACACCGGTGTCAATGTGTTCGTTTTTCCATTTCCAGGAGTGTATTTGCTGCCCGCGGTGAACGCAATGTAGAAATTCGCGCCCACTGAGAAACTAATATAGATACGTATATGTTGCAGTAGTTATTCGGAAATGAATAGGCTTGCACAGCATGGAGACCGGCATCAAACCAGTGTTCGGACTGAAGAAATAAATAGTAGTAGTAGTAGTAGTAGTAGTAGTAATAATAATAATAATAATAATAAAAACCACCACCACCACCACCACCACCACCACCACCAAAACAACAACCTTCTATTGTGATACTTCGTTATCTTTGGTGGACCTGGAACTACCCTAACTCGTTTAAATCTAACACACTTAAAGGTAGATTTTTCTGTATAATGGTGACAGTACTTCTCTAAAGCTCTGAAGTTTGACGGTGATAAGAGTAGTTCTTCACATCCACTCTTTTATTTAGCCATTCCCGCAGCAGATTCCAGATGAGGTTAACTGCGCACTATTCGAACACAGAGCTCAACTGCCTCTGTGGGTTGCTTACTTTGAACATCAGCTTGTCTAACTGTCGCCTGACAACTAGCAGAGCCACCACTGATTTTACCGCTGTATAAGTTATTTCTACCAACTTCGCTTGCCAGTCTGTGAACTACATAAACGGAATTCGTCCAATCTATGTTTTTATTTAGCTGCGACTTAAGAAAACCAGCAGAGACTTTAGTGTAGATAACTGTACTGGACAAACACGAGCAACTAATCTTTACACACGAAGATATTGGAGCAGCGGAGACAAACGATATAACGGAGAATACAGTTTTGGTTGCATCACTCAGTTTGCCCGCCTCATCGCCTAGCCATAAGATGGATGCAGCCTGGGCTGTGATGTCAGGAAATACAAAACGTGGTATTAAGTGGCCTGTGCTACTTTCCAGCTATCGAGTCTTCTACAGACAGTAAGACGATACTTGCGCGGTGGTAGCCTTTGCGGTTTGCGTGCAAGTAAATACGGCTCTCAAACTAACCTCAGCTCCTGAGGCTATGACAAAACAAAGCAGAATGATTCGGGGGTGTTTTGAGCACAAACAGGTGCTAGAAAGGTATTATCACATCATTCAAACCGATATGAGGCAATGTTGGCCTCTGCATACGATCTATTGTCAAATGATCGAAGTAGCGTGGTTAAACAAAGATTTTCCTTAACAGACCTCTGTGTTGTGGCAGGTAATGATGAAGAGCGTGTCATACTGATTTGTAATCAGTGTACTATTCGAGGCACATCACCCGCAATAAGTTTAGGCGAAAAGTCGTCACCCGAGAAACATGATGCCGTATCTGCCAGCTACAGAAGACGTCCGTGTGCACTACTAACATATCTAGAGAGTGTCCAGTCTCGAGTCTGTGAAAACTATGTTCAAAAATGGTTCAAATGGCTCTGAGCACTATGGGACTCAACTGCTGAGGTCATTAGTCCCCTAGAACTTAGAACTAGTTAAACCTAACTAACCTAAGGACATCACAAACATCCATGCCCGAGGCAGGATTCGAACCTGCGACCTTAGCGGTCTTGCGGTTCCAGACTGCAGCGCCTTTAACCGCACGGCCACTTCGGCCGGCGAAAACTATGTTAACTTTTGACATGCAAACGGTTCAGTCAATGTTTGACTCCAAAACTTCCACCAGTTCACGGTACAGAGAAGAATAGCTTGAATAAGATTCTAAAAATTACAACTGTCACCAACATTAAAAAGACTTGGTATGTTTCTCACCAGAACAGAGATTTTTTTGAGAAATCCGCCTGAGAAAAATGCTAGTGACAATTATATATTTCTGCATGCGTCATTCACGTGATTTTCTGTAGCGTAAGGTTTTCGAACGAATCAACTTTAGTCTGAACAGTTATTTGCATGTCACATCAAAATTAACATTGTTCTCGTAGATGCCAGAGTTTAATACCCTGTACACATCACAAAAGAAACAGTACATTCATATAGAAAAAATCCACGGTTAATTTAAGTCATGTTCAGAAGTCAGGTATTCTAGTTTGAGGTACGGTCCGATATAGGTTCCGGCATTTGTCACCGTTCGCTTGAGGCATACACTTCGTCCTTCTACAGGTAGACAATGATATCTTCCTTCGTATCCTTCGTTATCCGGACGTTTCACTACTTATCTGGATGTGAAGGACGCTCACCTACGCAGATGTCGAAGACAGAGTGCAACTGCAAGAGTAATTGTGTGACGTGTATCTAAGCTTCTGAAAATCTGGGCGACAAAAGGATCAGTTGCGTCGACTCTTACGCGTATGTGAAAGGACTACATAATTCACTCAGCTCTTTCTCTGCAGTTACTGAAACTAGGCTTTTTTTTCCTACAAGAAACACTGACTTCGTTTGCTACATCTACTAGCTTGTGCTACTTTAAATGACGATGTGTACGAAATGGAGCTGCTTCGATTTTCACGTTTGGCAGTGTCTCAAGACATCCGCGACAATCTTCTGAGTTGCAGGACCAAAACAGAAAGGATCATTTTTCTTAAAAAGTTAATCTTTTTAACCTAGATTTTATGAGTTCTATATATCTGAAGTCCGCAAGTTTTTGACAATGGACAACAACTGTACACAAATTAAATGCTATTAAAGTTATGCTAGACAGCATTTACAATAAATGTTCAAACATTATGTTTTGAGCCTCATTTGACAGTTGATACCATCGCTGCAATGACTATCCAGACCTTGGTCGATTATAGCAGAATTCTTTCTCGTGTTATAAAATTAATTATGCTCTTCTGGCAATTTGAATAATGTAAATGAAACTCCAGAAATTAATCCAAAGAAAGCAACCAAGGTACATTACAGGAACATCAAATCTGGGCAACGCATTGGACACACATCAGTATCTCTTTGACCAACGCTATGTCCCTTGAGGTCTGGAAAAAGAAGTTGTGAAAAATAAACGGTACTGTGTCCAGCGGTTCCGTAAGTGTAGTAAGCAGAAACTGAAGACTGATGTTAGCTGTTAAACTGATAACCAGCTATCGTTAAGAGTGCTGGCCACACTATAGACATGGAAGTTCGAATGATTCTAATGCTTATAAATTCTGGAAATGTTACACGTGTAGGTTGTCATCCTACAACACGGTCCAATTAAATACACGATCTGTGCCCAAAGCATTGGCCACAATATGTGTATCACTAAATCTCTCTATTATGACATCCCAACATCCTTGTCCTCACAGAGCGCCTACCATGGCCAACATACTTCGGACAAAGACACTATATTTCCTCATGTGTCAATAATGCAACGAAGTACAGGCGTAGATTTGTATGAAGCCGATACGGGAGCGCCTTGCAATGACCATAGCTAAACCGTTAAATACAATCTGTCAGTGATCTCAAGCTTAAGTTCATGTTACATTCAAACCCTCACTCACAATCAACCACTAGTAAAGCATAAAGAAGGTTTAGAAGCAGACCACAACAACAAAAAATACAATAATTACGAGTTGGCTACGTCCTTTGCTGACCATGACTAATGCGTCTCACTCAGGCACGTAACACAAGAAACTTTTCGTTAACAGAATGTTATCTTCTGTGAGACGCAATGTCGCTTAAAGTTCGTTGGTGGTCCTGAAATACGCTGTATACCGTAGCCGCAGAAGAAACTGAACACACTTCAAAGGCGATATTTACATCATGTATCTGGAAACCTGAAAGTAATACAACAAGCTGGGGTGTGATCTCCAAACATATTACAAATACGATGCTGTAGCTAAACATTGCGGTCTGTACATTAACAAACGCAGTTGTTGTGAATATAGCTCGTACAATGAATGGTAGTTTTAAGGACTGGCAAAATAATGTTGGTCATTAACGCCGTTGAAACCTTGGGCATGAAACAGAACAACCAGCATAACTAGAGCGATTTGATGCATTCTTGGTAAGCTTCAAACTCTTGGAACTGTTTGGTGTGTAGCCAAGCAGAGACTTTGCACAGCAAACAGACAGCTTCCTTGTTTATGACAATGGAACATAATGTTCCTAGCAAACTTTAATGAGGACTTTGGTGGAAAACGGCTTGGTGCGCCGACTTACGCCTGTTTACTGTTCCGTTGGCGTTAACTGCGAGGGTGTGGTAAAATGGAAGATCATCCACATTTGTAGGAAACAAGTCACTATCAAGAAGTTAATATTACGTGTAGCACGTCAAAGAGTCTAAGCCTAAGCGTGCACATCCGTCTTCCCCCAACGCCCTCCCTCTATGATAACAGGAATTTTACAGTTAATCACATATCGCATCACTCTCCCGCACACATTACCGACGAGGCCAACGAGCTTCCCTCGATACTGCATAGGACTAGGAGTTTTGGTAGAGTTTCCGCCTTGTTCCCCGGGTTAAATCCACTAGACATTTGCCTATCAAATCTCTAAAGCATAGTTTCTCAAACTGCACTCTGCGAAGCACTTCGTGCCCCACGAAACAATTCCAACTGCTCCGCGAAAGGGTAAGGATTTTTTTAATTAAAATAATTATTTTTATTTTTAAGAAATAAATGGGGTAATGATATCAATATAGCGATTTCTTTCGCCCTTGATCGGAGTGCAGAAATGTATCGAGTAGGGTAGAGAAGAATGTTTAGTACCGTTCATATAAAACACAAACTGTACAGAGGCCAGTTGCCGTTCCGTTTAATATTTTCGCCCGTCAGCTCCTGGGAACCGAAATATCGGAAGGATACACCGTGCATACAGACAATACGTCCCGCTGTCAGACGGTGGTGAAACTCAATGTGTCTCCTGTGTGTCCGCCTGGCAGCAGAGACAAAGGCGAGACGTTGAGAAACGCTCCGGAAGTGGGACAAATGTCGCTTCCAGTGTTTTTCATTGCACACAGGACCTCTATTCACTTTCTTCTAAAGTCAGTAACTGCTTCTCACTTTCTTTCAGTTGTGTCACTGGGGAATCGACAGATTAACTTTAAAAAAGGGTTATATTTGTACATATCTGTCAACTATCCCGATTTAGGGGAGTTTTGAAGTTCACCTTTTACGTTTACTTGATTCTTTGAACTCCAATTTTTTCGAACTGTTTGCAAGGAAACAGTAATGAAAATGTTTGGGTTGTAAATCCATACTCTGTATCGAAAAAAAACTGCCTCTCGGACGTCACAGTAGTATGAATGCTTGCTTGATATGACATCAGATTCAGAGATAACCGCAATGTCTGAAACTAAGCAATCTGTCTTAGATTTTTGGTGTACGCAAAAAGATGAGTTTAAAATCAGATAAAACTACACTAATTCTTCTGCCTTTCTCAACCACTTATTTATGCGAATAAGGGTTCTTTGCATAAGTTTCTACTAAAACAAAATACAGAGTTCGTCTAATGCACAGCAACATATTCGGTTGCGATTGTCCAAAACTCACAATTCGGGAGTATATAACATAGTGCAAATTAGAACAGTCTCATCCTTCTCATTGAAATTCCTGATTTTTTCGAAAACAAGTAAAAGCTTGTAACAACTTCTTTAAATAGCTGTTTATGTGTATAAAAAGATTTAGATCTGCAATATTTGTTCTGTTGAATTCATTCTCAAATGTTTTGTTTTACTACAGTTTTGTCACAATGTTTTTTTGTGCGTGAAACTCTGTATAATGTGAAATTGGTGGGTAAAACAAACATTTGCAGTGATCAGCCTTAATGATTTGTATGCTCAAATTGTGGAACTACCTTTCTTCGTCAATAATACTCTCATTTTCTTGAAATTACTGCTAACCAGTCCCATTTTGTTTTGTTCCTCAATTTTTATTATCTTATTACCGCTTTTCGAACTGCCTAACGATTCATCATCAGACTATATATTTTTATTGACTGATTGCAGTAGTGTGGGAGTCGTGTAGCTGTGGCAAGATGTATAAACGGAACATGTAAGCACTAAGTGTGGCGAGAATTCTTCACATTACGAGATCGATTCTGTTGCGTTACTTATCCGCTAACCGTTTGTTGATTGTTGCTACACATCGTACTCTGGAACACACAATGAGTCTACCGAAGCACGGGATACAACCAGTCGGCTTTGACCAATGACGTCATAGGTTACTCATAGATATTATGTGTTTACTTTCGAGCCATAGATAATAAATTGGTTGTCTGCTGTGGATAAGCGCCATAACTGTACATTGAAAAAAATGAATGTTGTTTTAAAAGATAGGCTAGACACTGCGTAAATTTTTTTCCTGTGCATTGATTTAAATAATTGGTTGTTTGCAATTCATTCGGCACTTAATTTCATTCTTAGTGAGTTTGAGATAATTTGGACGAATAGTTTCTTTTTTATTTTAGGAGAATTTTAAGTTTTTCGTTTCCGTTTGTAGATATGGATTTATTTATTCCAATGAATCTGGATGACTTAAAGGAGGCTATGGGCGTAGACATGACGGCAACCACTCGATTTATAGAAATGTCTGGTCTTGTTGCCCATTACGTTCGATGTCGTGAGTGCGGCGACCATATGCGCCTCGTAAGTGTGTCTGCTTGTCATACGACTTATTCGTATGGGGGTGTAGCAAGGATCGGTTATGGCGCTCAATTAGACGAGGAACGTGGTTCGAGAAATTTAAGTTCGCCTTGAGGGACATCATAAAAATTACATACTGTTGGTGTTTGAGGTATCCTGTATGGCTGTGTGTAAATGAATGTCGTGCGAGTGTGTACTGCTTCTCCTGGGTGGACCTGGGCTTAAAAAAAAAAAAAAAAAAAAAAAAAAAAAAGTATACTAAATATTACGATAAATTTTATAAATAATCGACAAGTACGCCAAAGAAGAAGAGATAGAACTACAATGGACATGTTATTCCATGGACTCTTGCGCTTCTATGCATGAACTATCTTTCTTTTGTCATTCGCTTATCTTATCTGCTTGGAATCGGACCTAAGAGGACGTTCTTGTGTAAAGCTCATCTTGCTGTACCAGCTTATAATGTAAGTTGAGCTTAAAACTCGAAAAATATAATGGTTATTTTGTCAAAGGAATTTGTGTATGTGGTCAATCAATTGATAGTCAAATACCTTAATTGTCTTTAGTAGATATGGGCCTCAACAAAGAATTTTCGTTGTTAGGCGCCATCTTAGAAAAATCTTTAACATTTTTCTTTTAGCTCAACTACGAGACCTGCCGTCGGTTAGGACAATTAACTTTATTTCAGATCCCACGAGACCAGAGGCAGCTACTAATAATTTAACAATTTCATTTACAGATTTTCTTTATATAACGAGATAACATCCCAGGCAGAAAAGGTCTGGTCACAGGGGATTCCAGTTCCATTACAGGATTTCATTTCTTGTTATCTTATATTGGGGAATCGAGACGAAACCACGACATTAAGTTACGCACTACATTAGTGTACATCGAACAGACTTGGCAAATATTCTCTGGTGCAATAAGCACACGACTTCTCACGAGCCTAGTGTTGGATAAATAAGAAAAGGACAATTAATTATGGACGATTACGTAACTACCCTGAGAACTGAGCTAGTTTACTGAATGCTTATACACGTCGGACTAACTTAAACAACATATTACACTTAACAACATTCCTACATTAGTTGTTTCTGTTTTATGCTGAGCCATTGCATTAAAGTTGTTTCTTTTTTGTATAAGTCGCGGCTCATATTTTATTACATTATACTAATAGTCACAAAATAATAAACATTTTTTTATTGTATTACATTACAAGTGAGCGTACCGTTGTAGACTAGTACTCTTTTTGTAGGGAAGTTTGTGGGGAATACATAAAGTATAGGGGGCCGGGTGTTATAGTCGAAATCGATGAGTCGCATTTTGGCAAAAGAAGTACAACGGGGGGGGGGGGGGGGCGGAACCTGCGATAGGATTATGGGTTTGGGGGCTGTAATTTCAGGTGCAGAATGTGACGATGTATTTTTTAAAGTAGTTCCTAATCGAACGAAGGAGGTTTTGGTGAAATTAATTGAAGGTCATGTTGCAGAGGGTTCCGTAGTTATTTCCGGTGGGTTTTATTCATATAGGGATTTGGGCAATAGAGGTTTTCACCATCTTGTTGTTAATCATAATATTGAATAAAGATCTTCATCAATTGGGACTTGCACCAATAGTATAGAAGGTTATTGGTCAGCCATAAAATCTGTTGTAGGGAGGGGGAAACGACGGATTTCGACACTACAGAGTCTCTTAGATGAATATTTATGGAGGCGTAGTGTACCCGATACATATTGCCCGTTTAAGTGTCTCCTTAACGCGTTGGGCAAATGTATCGTCTAAAAATTGTTAATTTCAGATAGGGATGGGGCGGTTGAGGTAACTGATAATTAAGGAGAAGGGTGCGGTCGGTAGAGCCGGTTAAAATCTTGATTTGGATTTCTTGAGGTTTATCCGTCATTCTTCATTTTCTTCTGTGGATTTTTTTTAAGTTCACTTCGTTGGTGTGTGTGTGTGTGTGTGTGTGTGTTCGTAATGTTGTGTTTCTTGTGTATGTGGCTATGTGATTTTTGTTGACGTCTTTCTAGGCGAGCTTCGGGTTTTTGCGGAGGAGTTTGCGTGTGGTAAGTCTACTTTTTATTTTTTTGTTGTACTGAATTTGTCTATTTTGATTTATTTCATTGTTGTATTACGCTTTTTTGCGTTACTTATGGGTTCGTCAGCTGCAGTACGCAATACAAATTTTGCAGCTGGTACTAACGCGAATTCTGTACAGACGAATGGAAAAACTGATAGAAGCCAACCTCGGGGAAGATCAATTTGGATTCCGTAGAAATGTTGGAACACGTGAGGCAATACTGACCTTACGACTTATCTTAGAAGAAAGATTAAGGAAAGACAAACCTACTTTTCTAGCATTTGTAGACTTAGAGAAAGCTTTTGACAACGTTGATTGGAATACTCTCTTTCAAATTTTGAAGGTGGCAGGGGTAAAATACAGGGAGCGAAAGGCTATTTACAATTTGTACAGAAAGCAGATGGCAGTTATAAGAGTCGAGGGTCATGAAAGGGAAGCAGTCGTTGGGAAGGGAGTGAGACAGGGTTGTAGCCTATCCCCGATGTTATTCAATCTGTATATTGAGCAAGCAATAAAGGAAACGAAAGAAAAATTTGGAGTAGGTATTAAAATCCAGGGAGAAGAAATAAAAACTTTGAGGTTCGCCGATGACATTGTAATTCTGTCAGAGACAGCAAAGGACTTGGAAGAGCAGTTGAACGGAATGGATAGTGTCTTGAAAGGAGGATGTAAGATGAACATCAACAAAAGCAAACCAAGGATAATGGAATGTAGTCGAATTAAGTCGGGTGATGCTGAAGGAATTAGATTAGGAAATGAGACACTTACAGTAGTAAAGGAGTTTTGCTATTTGGGGAGCAAAATAACTGATGATGGTCGAAGTAGAGAGGATATAAAATGTAGACTGGCAATGGCAAGGAAAGCGTTTCTGAAGAAGAAAAATTTGTTAACATCGAGATAGATTTAAGTGTCAGGAAGTCGTTTCTGAAAGTATTTGTGTGGAGTGTAGCCATGTATGGAAGTGAAACGTGGACGATAAATAGTTTAGACAAGAAGAGAATAGAAGCTTTCGAAATGTGGTGCTACAGAAGAATGCTGAAGATTAGATGGGTAGATCACATAACTAATGAGGAGGTATTGAATAGAATTGGGGAGAAGAGGACCTTGTGGCACGACTTGACTAGAAGAAGGGATCGGTTGGTAGGACATGTTCTGAGGCATCAAGGGATCACCAATTTAGTACTGGAGGGCAGCGTGGAGGGTAAAAATCGTAGAGGGAGACCAAGAGATGAATACACTAAGCAAATTCAGAAGGATGTAGGCTGCAGTGGGTACTGGGAGATGAAGAAGCTTGTACAGGATAGAGTAGCGTGGAGAGCTGTATCAAACCAACAACAACTCTTTTTTCCCTTTCCCAGCACTAGTATCACTACGATTTTTTCGAATCTATACTAGCACTACCAAAGGCGAAAAAACCGACACACGTAATATTTGTATCCCGGACTTCAGTTGACGAATACAGGTCAACTGAAGTACGGGATACTGCTGGTAGCAAGACGAAAAAAAGCGATATATGTAACATTGATGTGATTTTTAGGTCAACAGAAGAGCAGGATACAAATGTTCTGCATGGCGCTATTTTGCCTTCGGTAGGACTAGTATCCTATTCTTCAGTTGAGGTACACAGGTAAATTGAAGTACAGAATACTCACGTTATAAATAATGTTATTTCCCATTCGGTAGTACTAGTATTCTATTCTTCAGTTGATCCCTATAACTCAACTAAAGAATGGGGTACAAATTTCACTGGTTGTTTTTCTTGTCGTCGCTAGCAAGACTATGATAACTTGCTGTCGATACTATTAACATTGAAGGAGAAAAAATGTATCCCATACTTCAGTTGTCCTATTTAGGTCAACTGAAGTACGGGATGCAAATTTTAAGTGTATCGTCTTCTTCCGCATTAGCGTAGTTGAAGTGAAGTGAGGTACAGGTTGCCAATGTAACTTACGTCGATTTCCTCGTCTTCCTTAGCAGTAGCATCCTGTTCTTCAGTTGACCTATATAGGTCAAGTGCAGTGTGGGATACAAATATCATGTATGTGGATCTTGCCGCCTTCGGTAGTAATACTATCTACGTAAGAACAGACTATTATTAGCTGTAGCGCAGGCGAAAGAAACAACGTCTGTAAAATTTGTATCCCGTACTTCATTTGACCTATGTAGTTCAACTGAACAATAGAATAGTAATGCTAACGAAAACGAAGAAATCGACATACATTAAATTTGTAGCCCGTACTGCAGTTAACCTAAACAGCTCGACTGAGGTTTGAGATACAACTCATATATATGTCAAGTGATGTATTCTACGCTACCGCTATTTCTATCCCTTTCTTTCCTCTATTTTTTTACAGAAGTACTAGGACTCAAACAAGCGATATCCTTAACTTTATGGTCGAAATATTACTAGCCGCGATATATCTCTAACATCTGTTTTCTCTCCTGCAACCCTTTGTTTACGAACATTATTCGTCTTTGCTGTTAAAGCTGTCTAACAAATGATCCCTGCCAAATTCTGACGTCATTGGTCAAACCCGACGGGCTGTATCCTGTTCTTCAGCAGTCCCCACAAAATGAATGTTTTCCAGTGACAATTTTACTGCACTTCACACACTTAGCCACAAGTAACATACTCAACATGCTTTACAAAACGTAAATAAACGAAGGAGTACAGCTACAGTCATGTCAAAGAGTTTGTTTTAGGTCGGAGAGTCTCTTCTGCTCTTGTAATACACACTGGCGACGGTAAGTGTGTATATTTCTCTATGGCAAAATAACCTAACTATATGGTAAAATTGACATATGCTTTTAAAAATCTATTAAACAATCAGTTTGGAAGAGAGTACATTAGGAAGATACTAAATTAGTACGCACCAAATAACAACGAATCTTGTAGCATCTACACGACACGCTAAAATTGTTTCAGCACCATATTAACACATTGTTTCAGAGTCCGATAATATACTTCGTGTAAGAAGTATCACCAAAAACTGTCACTGAGAAAACATCTAATGTGAGTACTTCACTTGGACGTAGTCAATCTGTGTTTCCGAAGTAGAAAGTAATGCAGCTACGCGCGTTACAGTCTTACAACCCTCAATTTTGGAAAATAAGTGTTAATCTCTTCATTTTGAATCGATTGTGTTCATTTACACTACATAAATGTCCAGTGATGTGGCTTGTATTATTTTGAGAAAAAACTTAATTTAAACACAAAATCAGTAAATCCTAATGGCAAGAATCTGCTCAGTTAACATCACCATGTTAGACTGCACATCACTGGAAATAATGGTCTGATAAGTGTTCAACTGCCAGCGCACCAGGGTTTTCATGTACAGGCTCATATTCTACATAATTCGGTAAAGTTGTTAAGTAGAAGTAAAAATCTGATCCAAAAATACTGTTACTACACGAATTATTCTGAAAATAGTCAGTGGCAGGTATGTAAGACAATAGTACATGGTGCGAGTATAAACCGAACGGTGTGACGAGGCCCTACCCCCCACTCCCCACCCAACCCTTCCCCACAATTGTGTCAATTTCAGTCGATGCAGTTACCTAAATGTCGGGTAAGAGAGGTCGAACTAGCTGCATGTCCTGTTAGAAAAAAACAGATTTAGTAAATTATTTGTGACTGCAATGGGTCGTGCATTATTCCGCCAGAGAGACAAGTATCGAAAGGGCCTTGACATATTGATTTACTTGCTGCCTTGTGTGCAGTGACACGGGATCGATGCCTATTATGTAAGCTAGGCGCCCTGTGACGCAAATTAATTGACTTCTCAGACTGGTGACAGCGCTTCCTGCCGCAGTGTAAGGTGATTTTCTTTTTCCAATGTCTACTGAAAGCTCCTTACCGTTGCCTATTTGTCAATTTGACAGTCGATCGGGCGTTTGTGTTGATCGATACACTGCGCCCTTTGACTATCAGTGTCTACAAATCATTTTGTCATCAGTTAAGTTTACTTTTCTGTTATAACACATCACCGAATTTTAAGTCGTGGTTGAAAGAGATGTGAAACATAATTTGAGTTCCGTCGTTGCACATCACGCAACAGTTGAGGTTACCGCTGCTCAGATCACTTTCATCTATAGCCCATTCCGTGTACCACAACCATTACTCCTCAAACTCCCCCAACCCCCTTTACCGTCATCTTTTCCCCATGATTGTGTACAGAGCGGCTGCATACACGCCTCATCCAAAACACGGCTTGTTTCTAATTTCATCGTCTTAGTCATTAATCAAGATGTATGTGGAAGAGTAATAAATTCCTTTCCTTACGTCGTACGCACACGCTACATTACTAGGAACACTTCGTGTAATCCACAACGCGCTACCTCTCCCACTGGACGTCACTAGCGTTTCTTTGGTGCTCTCTCGCTGACGAAATACCACCTTGACCAATTTCCCAGCTTTTCCCTTAGTATTTTCTAAAGTTTCCCTCTCCAGCTCTCGGCGGGTCCAACTGAGAGAGAAGACAGTGCTCAAATCCCAGTGCGGACAAACTTTCAACTTTGACTGGTTTAGTTGAGGCGAACACCAAGAGGTTTCCTTTGGAAGAGAGAGCCAAGATCCACATGTGGCTCTCATGACCGCCGTCAAATCCAAACCATCCTTTCGGTAAGGGACCCAAGTAGCGTGCAGTACCGGACAGTGTCACACGTTGACTTTCTTCATGGCTAATTCATATGTCTGAATAATCTACCGATTAATCCAGAAGTGGAATTTGTCTTCCCCTAATGTACATTTTCGTCATTCCACTTACATTAACGGGGAAGCCACGTTGTGACCACGTTATTAATAGCGTTTTGGTGCACCTCTGTAACTCAATGCAGCACTGATTCTGGGATCAGAAAGGTCCTTGTTAGGTTTCCATAGGTATGCGGCACGCAGATGTCCATGCCCAGATCACACGCAATTACTGTACATTACGCGGAGATGGTGCCCTATAGCGTCCAAGATGTCTTGCTTTTAGATTAGATTAGTACTAGTTCCATGGATCATGAATACGATATTTCGTAATGATGTGGAACGAGTCGAATTTAACAACATACTTAAGTTAATATAACAACTTTATTTTATTGTGTTTTTTGTTTTTCTTTATTTTTTATTTTTTTTATTTTTTTCTTTCTTAATTTATATCTAAAAATTCCTCTATGGAGTAGAAGGAGTTGTCATTCAGAAATTCTTTTAATTTCTTCTTAAATACTTGTTGGTTATCTGTCAGACTTTTGATACTATTTGGTAAGTGACCAAAGACTTTAGTGCCAGTATAATTCACCCCTTTCTGTGCCAAAGTTAGATTTAATCTTGAATAGTGAAGATCATCCTTTCTCCTAGTATTGTAGTTATGCACACTGCTATTACTTTTGAATTGGGTTTGGTTGTTAATAACAAATTTCATAAGAGAGTATATATACTGAGAAGCTACTGTGAATATCCCTAGATCCTTAAATAAATGTCTGCAGGATGATCTTGGGTGGACTCCAGCTATTATTCTGATTACATGCTTTTGTGCAATAAATACTTTATTCCTCAGTGATGAATTACCCCAAAATATGATGCCATATGAAAGCAATGAGTGAAAATAGGCGTAGTAAGCTAATTTACTAAGATGTATATCACCAAAATTTGCAATGACCCTTATTGCATAAGTAGCTGAACTCAAACGTTTCAGCAGATCATCAATGTGTTTCTTCCAATTTAATCTCTCATCAATGGACACACCTAAAAATTTGCAAATTCTACCTTAGCTATATGCTTCTGATTAAGGTCTATATTTATTAATGGCGTCATACCATTCACTGTACGGAACTGCATGTACTGTGTCTTATCAAAATTCAGTGAGAGTCCGTTTACAAGGAACCACTTAGTAATTTTCTGAAAGACAGTATTGAAAATTTCATCAGTTAATTCTAGTTTGTCAGGTGTGATTACTATACTTGTATCATCAGCAAAGAGAACTAACTTTGCCTCTTCATGAATATAGAATGGAAAGTCATTAATATATAATAAGAACAACAAAGGACCCAAGACTGACCCTTGTGGAACCCCATTCTTGATAGTTCCCCAGTTTGAGGAATGTGCTGATCTTTGCATGTTACGAGAACTACTCATTTCTACTTTCTGCACTCTTCCAGTTAGGTACGAATTAAACCATTTGTGCACTGTCCCACTCATGCCACAATACTTGAGCTTGTCTAGCAGAATTTCATGATTTACACAATCAAAAGCCTTTGAGAGATCACAAAAAATCCCAATGGGTGGTGTTCGGTTATTCAGATCATTCAAAATTTGACTGGTGAAAGCATATATGGCATTTTCTGTTGAAAAACCTTTCTGGAAACCAAACTGACATTTTGTTAGTACTTCATTTTTACAGATATGTGAAGCTACTCTTGAATACATTACTTTCTCAAAAATTTTGGATAAAGCTGTTAGAAGGGAGATTGGACGGTAATTGTTGACATCAGATCTATCCCCCTTTTTATGCAAAGGTATAATAATAGCATATTTCAGTCTATCAGGGAAAATGCCCTGTTCCAGAGAGCTATTACACAGGTGGCTGAGAATCTTACTTATCTGTTGAGAACAAGCTTTTAGTATTTTGCTGGAAATGCCATCAATTCCATGTGAGTTTTTGCTTTTAAGCAAGTTTATTATTTTCCTAATTTCAGAGGGAGAAGTGAGTGAGATTTCAATTGTATCAAATTGCATAGGTATGGCCTCTTCCATTAACAGCCTAGCATCTTCTATTGAACACCTGGATCCTATTATATCCACAACATTTAGAAAATGATTATTAAAAATATTTTCAACTTCTGACCTTTTGTTCGCAAAGTTTTCATTCAATTTGATGGTAATACTGTCTTCCTCTGCTCTTGGTTGACCTGTTTCTCTTTTAATAATATTCCAAATTGCTTTAATTTTATTATCATAGTTGCTGATTTCAGACATGATACACATACTCCTGGATTTTTTAATAACTTTTCTTAATATAACACAGTAGTTTTTATAATTTTTGATAGTTTCTGGGTCACTACTCTTTCTTGCTGTCAGATACATTTCCCTTTTCCGGTTACAAGATATTTTTATACCCTTAGTAAGCCATGGTTTGTTACAAGGTTTCTTACGAGTATATTTAACTATTTTCTTGGGGAAGCAGTTTTCAAATGCATTTACAAAAATGTCATGAAATAAATTATATTTTAAATTGGCATCAGGTTCACAGTACACCTCATCCCAGTCTAACTGCTGTAGGCTTTCCCTGAAATTTGCAATTGTTAAATCGTTGACTGAACGTACTACTTTGGAGGACTGTTTAGTATTGCTGAATGGAGCTATGTGTTCCAATGAGTTCAGATGTGGTGAATTTCGTGGCCACGACGTCAACGTGACTTCACCATTGTGCTCCTCAAACCGCTGTAGCGGGAGACTGTTCTCGTGGCACGAAAAGTTATTCTGCTGTAAGATGCCATCGCCGTCGGGGAAGACATCCAGCATGGGGGGATGCAGGTGGTCCACAGTATCGTTCATCGTAGTCCACAGCTGACATGGTGCTTTCTATTACTGCCACAGGTGACATGGAAGCCCACCTGGATGTCCTGTCCTCCATATTATCACACTGCCCCCACCGGCCCGCGACCGTGGCGCGGTGCATCTTTTGAGTAGCCGCTTGTCTTCATGAAGTCCTGCCCAGATACGACCTTGGACCTAGTGTAACACGAAACATGATTAATCCTACCTGCCAATACTTTTCCATTCACCCAGACCCAACCTCGGTGATGCCACACCTACAATAATCGTAACCGACAATGATGTTGGGTCAACACGGAAAGGTGTGTTCTGTTCCGAACCATTTAGCCTGGGATCTGCTACACATCACTGGCTATGCTGCTTTACCGAGCAAGCAAGCCTCCGACCTCCACGTCCTGTGGTGCGGCGACGGTGTCCAACAAATTGACTCCAACTCCCAGTTCCTCCGTCTTTCAACCACTTTTCTTGGATCAGGCATTGGTAACCAGTGGAGATCCAAGGGCCCGACTCTCATACTTAAGCTCGTGGGCAGTTTTTCACGACGTGACAGCAATGCTCCTACAGTATAAAGTCAAAACTACAGCGTCCGTGACAGGTTTTTATGGGGTAACGCACCGATATCGATGGCACTTTTCCGGACACGCCACGTTAGAAAATTACGCCTCAAAACTAGTGTGTGTGAGAAAACGTTAACTTTAGGCCGGATTGAAATCAAGTGCGGGATGCTTGTTGCCCACCCGTTTTCTAGACGTTCGCCGCTGCTCCGCTCGTGTAATTTCCTTACCGCGTAACGTGGTCCCAAAACCACTAGATGGGATTCAGTCTCGCGATGGGCAGTGGTCACGCTGTTTTAGTTCTTAGTGTATATCCAGCACCAACACTGGTTCCAAAAATCGCATCCCCATTTGCTCTGTCAGATAACAGGCATGGTACGAATTCCGTTCAAAATACGAGAACTCATCAGCGAGCGATGGGTAGAAAAACGTTGGCAATTACCAGGAGACGGCAAAACAAATACACTGATGGGAAAAAAATTAATACATCTGGAAAGACGACGTCGATTTTCATCCATGGCGGCGCATGTCATCTGGGGGATAGTAGATTTACTGATAATGGTTTCACCGTCGTCCACTAACAGGTAGCGTAGTGGCTTAGCTACAGAGCGCCATCTTTGTCTACCCTTTAAAACTGAATGATCACAACCACAAGGCTCTGCGTGGTGCTAAATTGTGAAGCAAGCTTGCAACCATGCCAGGGAGACGCACTCTTGCTTCCTACAGCCAACTGAGGAAGTTTGAAAGGGGCCAAATTTCGGCCTCGCGGGTGGCGGGATGGTCCTTTCGGAGAACTGCCTCACAAGTGGGACGTGCTGTGTCAGTTGTGTAATGATGCTGGTACTAATGGTCACGTGAACATTGTCATAGCCGTAGACGAGTTTATGGACGATTACGCAACACAGACGCCCGCCAGGATCGCCGTATTGTATTGACAGCAGCGGCAGATCTTACAGGTACCATTGCGCAGGTACTTGTGAGCCCAGACATGTCAACACGAACTGTTGCGAATTCGTTACTAGCAGTGGAACTACAGGCTTGCACACCACTAGCCCATCTTCACTCACGCCACAGCATCGACGTGCACAGCTCCACTGGAACCGCCAGAGGATCATTTAGACGGTCAGCCATGAAAGCAGATTCTGCTTGCATGCAAGTGATGATCGTTTGCGCAAACGACGTAGTGTAGACGGGCTGAGCACTGTCTCGTAGAGAGCATTCGTTCAAGACTCACTGGCGCTACCCCCCAAGCCTTATGATCTGGAGTGTGACAAGCTACAACTCTCTTTCACCTTTTGTCCTTCTGAAGGGGACGCTAACCAGCGCCAGGTACATGGAGAATGTTGCTAGACACATTTTGCCGTTCTTGTAACAGAAAGGTGATGTGTTGTTCCAACACGATAATGCTCGCACACACGCAGCCCACGAAACTCAACGCGCTCTGCAAGACGTGCAGCAACTTCCCTGGTCAGCACGATCTTCGGACTTATCTCCAGTCGAGTACGTGTGGGATGTAATAGGGGCTAGAGGCGACTCGTCAACCAATAACTTATGAACTACGTGAACAGGTCGAGCAGGCGTGGCATAACGTATCCCAGGACAGTATTGGCCATATGTACGATCGACTCGATGCCGGAGTCAGTGCCTGCGTTGCCACCTGGGGAGGCTAGACCACGTACTAATATGTATTTTTCAGCATAGGTCGAAATGTGGTATCTAAGAACCGCTTGTGCTATTGATCTGTAAATGTAATCATTTCATGTACTCCACCTGCACTCTTGCACTAATAAATCTTGAGTTAACTGGAAACATCTTAAAGGGTGTACTATTTTTTTTTCTAGCAGTGTATATCGAGAAACAAACAGCGGAAGACAACTATGGGTTTGGTTTGAAACGGAATGGAAGTAGTCAGGAAACCTAGCCATGCGAATGGATGGTAAATAGCACAAGGAAATTCGGTGGAGGCCAAGACGAAGACCGACAGAATGTGTAGAGATGGCATCAGGAAACACACAGCAACAACTTGAATGGGTATAGCTGAAGATCTTTACTTACGGGAAAGTCTGGCGAAGGTCTTTACCCAGCACACGCAGACGGCGGGATTGTAAACAGCGCCATTACCAGAGCAAGCCGGATATTCGGCCGGTATTACACTATCAAATATCTTTGTCAAAGATATTTGATGGTGTAATAGGGAACTTTGTCAAATGTCGTCCAATATTTGATCAAATCTAGGGCCTCGCTGTAGATTTGATCAAAGAAGTCGCTTGTCTTCTGTTCACTGCAATGTGACATGTTACCACATGGAGCGCTAGCATCGCTGCATCCTGTCGTCTGTAGCCTTTTTATAAACATCGCCGGTAAATACAATTGGTGTGTGCCGACAACTACAAAATTAATAGAGATGTATGAAGCTGATGAGGCGCTTTACAACATGAGGCACAACCCAACCCAACCCTGTCCTGTAGCGAGGAATGTGAGTGTTACAGTGAGCCTGTCTTCTGCAGATGTAGCAGTTCTTAAGTGAATATTGTGCTTTGTGATATGAGGATACACTTCATTGCGCACATACAGAAATGTATGCTCATCCATTCTTAAATAACTGATGTACGACTTGACGTCCTCCACTATAAGCTCACGTAACAAGTTTTGTTGACTCCTTTTATCGTGCCGACGTAAGACCCACGGCTTCACCCAGGTATGTTTCCTTTTTATCCCCCGCCTCTCTTCCGCATGTGCACACAGTGCAATTGTGGTACATGCAACTGCTGCGGTTAATAACAAGTTGTTGTTGTCAGCCATCTTGAACTTGGACGAAAAATATGCACGGGCTCTGGCAAGGAAAGCTCTACGCCGGAAGAATAGCCTCCAAACGCCTTATTTCGGCTGCAAATGAGGAATTTTTCCTCTAGTGCGCTCAATTACGGTGGCAACTGCAAGAGGAAACAATCTACCCATCTACAGTAGCAATTCCCGCGCCTGCGTCAGTTTAAATTATAACACCCATTACATTTTTTTCCTGATGATATCCCCCAGAGCAGTCCCCGCCCGGAGATCAGAATGAGCACCCGGAATATTTTACCAGAGGAGACGTCGCCATTGTATCAAAGTAGAACAAGTCGTCGCGAAATACACTGACGGAAAAATAATCGCAACACCAGAAAAGAGCAGTGCGACGAACGAAAGTATCTACATATGAAAGAGGATGTTCATTCAAATTTCGCGCCAGTCGAAAAAGACTATGAGCACGCAAATGAGATTTGCTTAAAATACACGCAGTAACGGTCGTGAGCTTTAATTTACCTTTGAAATTTGACGTGGTGAGCTGATATTGGTGAAGAATGCCTTTAAGGCGACGCTATCATCAACACCTGAGTTTGGACGAGGTCGAGTAATATGGCACGACAAGTTGGATGTTCCTTCTGAGATATTGCAATTAAAAAAAAGTGTGAGGAATGTAGCCGTTGTACATGATCGCTGGCAGCGGTGTTAATGAGAATGTACGGTCACAAGGCGACGGGGCTCCCGACGACCACGTGCCACTAACGAGAGAAAAGACTGTCGTGTTCGACTTATGACTCTGGCGCATTGTACTGCTTCTGCAGCAGCAATCTAAGCAGCAGTTGGCACCACAGGGACACAACCGACTGTCACGAACCGTTTACTTCAAGGGCTGGTCAGAGACATACTTTCTGCAGTGTGCATTCCACTGATCCCAAACCATTTTCATTCGCGATTTCATTGGCGTCAAGCGAAAGCTCGTTGGTGGGCAGGGCGGAAGTCTGTTGAGTTTTCTGATGAAAGCTGGTTCTGCCTCGGTGCCAGTGATGGCCGTGTGTTGGTTATGAGGAGGCTAGCCGACGATCTGCAACCTACCTTCATGCATGCTGGACACTCTAGACCTACTCCTGGAGATATGGCTACATACAGCTGTTGCAAGCCAACATGGTCTACAATAGCGACAGGTTGCCTTGGCCTGCTCGATCACCAGATCTGTGTCCAATCGAGCACATATGGGACACCATCGGACAACTCCAATGTCATCCAAAAAAAAAATGGTTCAAATGGCTCTGAGCACTATGGGACTTAACATCTGTCGTCATCAGTCCCCTAGAACTTAGAACTACTTCAACCTAACTAACCTAAGGACATCACACAACACCCAGTCAAATGTCATCCACAAACAGCATTAACCTTCCCTGTATTGACCGACTAAGTGCAACAGGCATTTCACATTTGCAATGGTTTACCTCGCACTTACATTAACCTGAGATGTTGCAATGTTTATCACTTAAATATCTTTCCTAGACAAATGTGACTGCGAAATTTCATAACTGTACATAAATCATTTTTTGGTGCTGCGATCTTTTTAGCGTCAGTGTACAACAGCTACAGTTTCCCTCTCCTTTCAGCCGCCTCTCTGCACATCAGTCTGTCTGAAAAGACTCTTGATAACACAAATTCCCAGAAAGGGCTTGAAATGTCGTGTGATGATGTTGGTGACTTTTGCTATAGCCGTGCTGCCCCTCTACCGTTGCCATGCGCTTGGCCGTATACAAACACCGTTTCGGCTTGTTCCCAACATGAATACCGGCCCATTCTGCTGCTTACAGTACGCTGCGTCTATCACATAGCCTGCAACACACAAGTAATACAAGGCACGTGGTCAGAGGAGTCATTCGTCAGAGCCATCTACCGTGGCAAATGGTGCATTTCCGGACAGACATTCATAGCACCATTTTCCTCCTTTTCCAGTCACTAATCCGTTCCTGCTGTTTGTCGCTTTTATTAATGTTCACCCTGTATATTTACATCTGGTGTAAAATTTATATTTGCTATAACGTACCGTATATAGACGTTTATGTTTTGCCGGAGCTTCTAAGTTGCATTTTTAAGGAAGTTTCCATAAAAAGACTATTTCAAAGGTCTCGCCTTGAATGACACATCGATTGCTGTGCTTCCTCCACTGCCACGCATTTCAGCCCGGTTTACACCTTCCTTGTAGCCACAGCATGTTTCCGGCGACGAAACACTGCCCCTTACATTCCGAGTTGAGTTATTGCGTCGTGTTACCACAATTTCAATAAAACTATGATACTGCTAATTACTGAACGTGCCCAGAAAGGGGGTTTACTCTAAGAAAGCTCCGATGGCAGATACCACCTTCCCATTACGAGAACTATTACTTTCTGATACAAAACCTAGCCCCAAATATTAGAGTCAAATTATTGGATAAGATGCTGTTGTCTATGATAATTCAGTGATCGCCTTTTGGTTTTCAAAGAGATCAGTAACAATATAGATAAGGTGGCCGATCGGGAATTGGCATTCCTGTGTAGCTGTATGTTTGTAGTCGCACTAGTCACAACATACTACACCAGACTATCTTTATTGCGCACTCTGGTATGGGTTTCGGACTTCAGTCCATTATCTGGTATCTTATCATGCTTAACTTTAACGCAACATACGTTTGCACACTATAAAATAACTTTTTATAGCACTATCTGTTATTGCTGTTATGTTTAAAGTATCAACAGCTAGGTAGCTTCAAGTGATAACGCGTATTTGACGTAACTCACTTTTGACGAATTTCACGGCAGTGCCCTGTTTGACAGCTACTGTTCTACATCCAGATCTCGTCCTGGAAGGCTGAGTTAACTCGCTGTATGAACAGACAAGCACTCCTATATCTCGATAAGGCAAGATTGTTGCGCGGCTCCAGCGCGAAACTAGCGACGCATCCGAATTCTTAATATTAACTCCGCTTCACTAACAGCTTTCGACATATGGGTGTGGGGAGTACGGTCCGTGGGACTGTGGAAGTATGAATGTATGACCATATCAGGTACTTATGCTAAACTAACAATGTTGCAAGGAGCAACGGTGAAAAATATCTTCTATTTAAGCGACTTAAGAATTATGATCTTTTTAAAAATGGTTAATTGTCTGCCAAAATCGCATAAAATTTCAAGTGGAAAGACCGGTCTTCGGTTTTCAATGACATCAGCCGCATTTCAGCACTGAAATGAATCAATGGCAACTTGTTCCGACCAGGACCCTAACAGATCTCCCGCTTGACGCGAGCGGTCGCCATAAGCGCCTCGACCATCCGGGCACACTTCCTATACGGCTGCACACCCTAGCGTAGTATCACCTACCCATGTACCACTCACTCGCCATTTCGGATTCACGTTAAGACATCGTGTTTGATGTGCATCCGCAATGAATGAATGGATTTTTGGTTGCCGCGCCTGGATGCGGCACGTAAAACCGGCACGTCGTACGCAACGATATGTTCCAGTGCTACAATAATAATGGAAAACGAGACACGCCGTCCAAACAGTCGCGCGCGAATTAATCATTTCCTCGGGTGTACCGACACTGCACCAGTGAAACTCGTCGAAACTAGTTGAGAGAAAGGTCTCGTTATGTGAAACCGGCTTAGTGTCAGTGTGTGATAATGCGGTATTCGTTACGCGAGCATGTTGCCATTGTTGAAGCGTTTATTTGCACTGTATCTTTTGTGAAAGCAAATAATTTGTTTCAGAAGAAATTTTCGGGACGTTCTGTGAAAGAAAAAAGCACCACACAGGAATTGATTGAAAAATGGCGGCATACAGGATCTGTTCAAAATGCTCTCAAGAACCTGTCTGCATACCTGAAATAAGGAGGCAAGTACACGAGATAATGACAAGCCTTCGTAAGTCAGCCGGAAGCTCGAGTCAACAGTTTCATGCGAGTGAGAAAAGCTGCAGACGTATTTTAAGGGAACTGAAGTTAAAACTGTTGTGGAAGAACTGAAGGAGTGTGACCTGCAGAAGAGAGTGCATTTCTGTTCATGGCTGTTGAGAAATGATACCAGTGCTGTCCTGGACCCACTAAGGCTCTTCATGAGTGACGAGGCGTGGTTCCACCTGTCTGGGTATATAAATTCCCAAAACAACCGGTATTGGCCGACAGAAAATCCTCACGCGATCCACCAGGTACCCTTGCATGACGACACGGTGTTTGGTGTGCCATTTCCGCCACACGCGTTATGAAGCCCATATTGATTTTGTTCTTTCAAAAAAGTAATGTGGTTCGAGAAGCTACACAATCACAATGGCCAACCACGTTTCACATTGCAGTGGAATGGACTTCCAGTGAGAACTTTATGTCGGACAAGGATTCTATACTGAAGCTTGGTACGGAAAGTACCTTTACAGCTGATTTTTGGAAGAAAATATTTTTGTCCATAAAGTGAGATGGACGTTAACGTGGATCCAGTAGGTTTCTACTGTGTAATATTATCTAGATAACGTAAGAAATGGTGGGTAAAATGCGGCGATCGGTTATTTCTACATCTACACTCCACACTCCGCAAGCCACCTTATGGTCGGTGGCGGAGAGTGCTTTGTTTACTACTGCCACTTCTTCCTTTTCGTGTTCCAGTCGCGAACGGATTGCAGTAAGAACGACTGCTGGTAGGTTTCCGTCTGAATGTCTCTAATTTTAGCTTCATGATCTTTTCGAAGATATACGTAAGAGAAAGCAATATAATATATAAATTTATTCACTTCTTATTTAGCCTGACCAGATTACGGCCTTATGGTCCGTTCTTACATCTGACTAGGAACAACATATACCAGAGATATTACAAAAACATTCAGACGAATAATAATAATAATAATAATAATAATAATAATAATGTAAAGGGCATTACCGATTAATTAATTTAGCCATTTGAATACATGTCTAGAATTATAGAAGCGGAAATGACAGTGATAGTGGCTTTTAGGAAAGAATAGAATTTAAATAAAGACCTTTGCCAATATGTGGTAGCGAAAAGTTGTGGTGGAGGGGGATTGCCTGGAGTGAGTTGCAGATGAGTGTATGGAAGAGATGGGTATTGTGACAGCAGGTGGGCCATTAACAGTCTCTTCAAGTTTGGGAGGAATTTAATTCTTCTGATTTTTTGAAAAAGAATGTTCCAAAGTAGATTTCCTTATAAAGAAAATAGTTGACTGTTCTGGAAACCTACGCTCTTTGATGTAACTGTAGTCTTGCTAATGGAGTTGGATGAAAATGTCCCTGACGCTTTCGCACTTACTAAAGAAACTTAAAGTGCGCTGCTCTTCTTTGGATCTTCTCTGTTCCTTCAATCAGTCATATCTCGTACAGTTCCCAAACTAGCGATGAAGATTCAAGTATTTGTCGGACGAGGGCTTTGTAACCTATCTCCTTTGTGAGTGGGCTGCACATCCTGACGATTCCTCCAGTGAATCTCAGTCTGGAATCTACCTCACCTGCGATTAGTTTTATGACGTCTTTCCCATCTAAACCTCTCCATACGCATACTCCTCTATATTTTATAGGTGTGACTGCTTCCAGTGATTGTTCTGCAATTGAGTAATCATACAGTAATCGATCTTTCTGCCAAATTCTGCACAATACAGTTTTGTTTATATATAGGGGTCAATAGTCAGTCCTAATGACTAGCGTCGATCCTCTGTGGGCATTTTTTTCCCTATACAATTTACTGGCGGTGCAGTAACCGAACACGCAAGCGTTTTCTCGAGAGCACAAAGAAATGACCGTATTTGCAACCATATTTGCTCATCTTTTTCGGTAACATATCGACAACTGCGAAGTTTGCGACAGCGTCCGACTTTGACAGCAAGTGGGACGCGCGCTACATATCGGACAGAAAGGCGAGATACGGCTTATCTGGCAAGGTTGCACAGTACAGAGGGAGCATATGGCGAGGCAGCGCGGATAGAAATGGGAGCCCACGGCCGTAGCGAGCGCGAGGTCAGACCGACCACGGTCGCTGCTCGAGGCCTCACGTACTAACTAGACCAGGCTAGAGGGCGCTGCCGCAGCACGGGCACAAGGCGGACCGCCGAGTCACACCGACCTCAGCTGGAGAGATCCTGTTCAATCGGGCCCGTTCGAGATCATGGCACTTCTGCTAACGATTGCTCGATTCGCCAACAAGCGACTAGGCATGTTCGACGTAAAAATTCGACAACAGCTTCGCCACGTTAAATCCAACGTGTTCCTCTCATTTGAAACTACACTCCTGGAAATGGAAAAAAGAACACATTGACACCGGTGTGTCAGACCCACCATACTTGCTCCGGACACTGCGAGAGGGCTGTACAAGCAATGATCACACGCACGGCACAGCGGACACACCAGGAACCGTGGTGTTGGCCGTCGAATGGCGCTAGCTGCGCAGCATTTGTGCACCGCCGCCGTCAGTGTCAGCCAGTTTGCCGTGGCATACGGAGCTCCATCGCAGTCTTTAACACTGGTAGCATGCCGCGACAGCGTGGACGTGAACCGTATGTGCAGTTGACGGACTTTGAGCGAGGGCGTATAGTGGGCATGCGGGAGGCCGGGTGGACGTACCGCCGAATTGCTCAACACGTGGGGCGTGAGGTCTCCACAGTACATCGATGTTGTCGCCAGTGGTCGGCGGAAGGTGCACGTGCCCGTCGACCTGGGACCGGACCGCAGCGACGCACGGATGCACGCCAAGACCGTAGGATCCTACGCAGTGCCGTAGGGGACCGCACCGCCACTTCCCAGCAAATTAGGGACACTGTTGCTCCTGGGGTATCGGCGAGGACCATTCGCAACCGTCTCCATGAAGCTGGGCTACGGTCCCGCACACCGTTAGGCCGTCTTCCGCTCACGCCCCAACATCGTGCAGCCCGCCTCCAGTGGTGTCGCGACAGGCGTGAATGGAGGGACGAATGGAGAAGTGTCGTTTTCAGCGATGAGAGTCGCTTCTGCCTTGGTGCCAATGATGGTCGTATGCGTGTTTGGCGCCGTGCAGGTGAGCGCCACAATCAGGACTGCATACGTCCGAGGCACACAGGGCCAACACCCGGCATCATGGTGTGGGGAGCGTCTCCTACACTGGCCGTACACCACTGGTGATCGTCGAGGGGACACTGAATAGTGCACGGTACATCCAAACCGTCATCGAACCCATCGTTCTACCATTCCTAGACCGGCAAGGGAACTTGCTGTTCCAACAGGACAATGCACGTCCGCATGTATCCCGTGCCACCCAACGTGCTCTAGAAGGTGCAAGTCAACTACCCTGGCCAGCAAGATCTCCGGATCTGTCCCCCATTGAGCATGTTTGGGACTGGATGAAGCGTCGTCTCACGCGGTCTGCACGTCCAGCACGAACGCTCGTCCAACTGAGGCGCCAGGTGGAAATGGCATGGCAAGCCGTTCCACAGGACTACATCCAGCATCTCTACGATCGTCTCCATGGGAGAATAGCAGCCTGCATTGCTGCGAAAGGTGGATATACACTGTACTAGTGCCGACATTGTGCATGCTCTGTTGCCTGTGTCTATGTGCCTGCGGTTCTGTCAGTGTGATCATGTGATGTATCTGACCCCAGGAATGTGTCAATAAAGTTTCCCCTTCCTGGGACAATGAATTCACGGTGTTCTTATTTCAATTTCCAGGAGTGTATTTTAATCCTAGGGTGGATGAAATATAAATAAAAATGTTTACACATTTTACTGTGTCAACATTTTCAGAAAACGGAAAGATGGTTCTAGAGTTTTTCTACACAATTCCAGAAGGCAGTGTAACATGCTCACAGTAAAAAAGGGTCCGATGGACGAGAACAGAACGTGCTTACTGCAGGCACGCCTTCTACAATTTTCACTCTAAATACTTCCCCTCCATCACCAATATAGTCACCCATTCAAACGTCAATCTGTGTCTTATCAAACGATCACTTCTAGTAGTCGAGTTGATCGGTAAAGCTGTTTTCTCTCCATCATCATTCAACGTCCCTTCTTTAGTTACTCCCTCTTCGCATGCAATCTTCACCAATCTTCGCTAGCACAATATATCGTAAGTTTCAATTATCTTCGTCGACGTCCACATGATTACCCTGCAGTTCACAATTAAGTGGATTAAGAGGGTATGTCGAAGCACTTTCAAGCAACGTGTCTAGCGTCCGGGAAAAATGAACACTTAAATACTTCCGTTCGAGCTCTGACTTCTCTTATTTTATCACGAGGATCAGGTGTGCGCCAGTAAAACATTCTTACAATCTGAGCAGAAAGTCGGTGATTGAAATTTCATGAGAAGCTCATACCGCAGCGAATAAAGCCTTTGTTTTAATGGCTGCCACCTCAATTAGTATATCGTATCCATGGCATTTTCCCCTTATTTCGCGATAATACTAAACTAGCTGTCCTTCTCTGAACTTTTTAAGTGTTCTCCGTCAACTTATCCGAAGCAAATCCCACACCGCACAGCAATATTGCAGTAGAGCACGGACAAGCGTGGTGTGAACATTCTCTTTAGCAGACCAGTAACATTTTCTAATTGTTCTGGCAAGAAATCGCTGTCTTTGGTTTGCTTTTCCCCACAACATTGTCTGTGTAATCGTTCCAATTTAAGTAACTTGTAATTATAATCCCCAAGTATTTACTTGAGTTTAAGCCTTTACATTTGCGTGAATTATCGTGTAACTGAAATTTAGCGGATTCTTTTTAGTGCACACTTTTCGTGATTTAGAGTCAACTGCCACTTTTTGCATCATACAGATATCTACGCAGCTCCAGAAGGCAGTTTGCTCACGGCAAAAAAGGACTGATGGACGAGATGTTAAGTTCGTAATTGTCGTCACCGTGTACTGCAAGCTGCATCCATTATAAAGCGGGTACTGCACGAAAGCCTTCTACAATTTTCATTCCCCATACTTCCCTCCATCACCAAATTAGTCACGCATTCATGACTCAGACAACAGTCAGCTGAGAAGAATACCTGCGACGGGGTAGGCGGGGAGTGGGCAAACAGTCCATCGCCTCGCTTCCTTCAACCCCGCAGCAACCATAGTTTTGTTACTGCACGTCCCACAAATACAGTCTTGCTGGTAGACTTTATCACCCTTGTTTCATTCTTTTCCATTTACGGTCCCTCTATTTCTTTTATTCATTATGTACAGTACGAATACGACGCAGGAAAGTTTTACTAAATTTTTCTTGCTGACATCACTAGCACACTGGAAAAAAAGGGAAAAACCCTGCCATTGGCGACGTTTTAACCGACTAAAACAAAAATTGTATCACTAAGAAAAAATCATTTTCATAATTGCACGGACAACTCCAGTATTAATAAAATACTGACAACAACGGCTACTTATGCTATCAAATAACAGGGATACGCCGCTCGAACCTGTTCAAAGCAGTCGCAATTACAATGCAATTTCGTGCATGAAAATGTTTTTAAAACTTTACGTACTATTCTTTACAGAAAGCGTCCTGTTCCGCCCATTCCTTTCAGCTGCGGACAAGATTGTTCATCGTCCACGTTTCTCTTCCACATAAGGTTGCACTATAAATATTGTCAGAGAGGATTTCCTAACTTTTGCCTTTAACCGTTCCGAACACCAGCTGCTAATACAAATTCCTGTAACCATCAGTCACATTTACCCTTCTTTCCACTGTGAGTTTCGAAGGATTGTACCTCTAACATCAGATGAATTTATTTTAATTAGTAAGGCATGGACGATTCGTATGCAAGAAAAGATAGGTACCTACCTCTCCCTAAATCAATTTAATAATAATAATAATATTTCTTCTTCCTTATCATCATCATCATCATCATCATCATCATCATCATCATCATCGTGTCTCAAATTTGCCAGTATTTATCAGCATTATTATTCTATACTTCTATCGCACTTTAGATTGTAATATGTCCTCATTACATAATTATTACAGGAAGCATTTTTAATGCTATTGTGCATCAATGTTTGTGAAAACTGCAGAACAAGCAGACTACGCATGACTGAAAACAACTTTATAACCCAAGTTACATCACAATGTACAACCTATTACGACTGAGCAATTGTCCACGAGGATCTGCGATATTTGAACATGCCATGAAGCTTGCTGATTTATATCTGATCACATAGTAACGTGCCACTATTCCGCCGTCAACCCAAACGTGTCAAGCAACAGCAGTACACTCAATCGGGTTTATTTGCACTGTAATAAAGCTTCCGCTATATAGCTACTGACACTTTATTAGGCAAGTTTCACACAAATCTCAATATATATTGAAAACTGTCTAATTTTAAAATTCATATGAATATTTGGGAAAGTAGTTTGGAAGAAGTGTCGCAAACTCATTACGCCTTGGGTGTGAATTTAATTTTACTCTGTCTCATCAGTCCTGAGAGCTGTGTCGCTTACTTCCGCTGTGCGCAATGTCGACCGCGTTTCAACGGTGATCAGCCACATTATCCACGTCGGAAGTCTTCCTAATACTCGTAAACATGGTCGTTTATGATTGGGCCTGTCAAATATTTTATTTATCGCGATTGCAATTTTTAGTATTATTCATCTTCAGGCAGTTGGAACCATACCGCAAACCAGTACGTACAAGACTAAAACAACGGTTTGGTCAATATAAAATACCAAAAACTGAGAATAAGCTGCGGTTACAAATCTCATATGCAAGTTAAGCATACAACGATTAAGACAACCGCTAGACAAACATGAAGCGAATAAGAATGGTGTCAAAGTCACAAACTAGCTCCTCGCCAGGCAGTGAAGGCCTAAGGGATGTCTACCGACCTCGTGTCATCTTTTGTCTTGGGGTTTCATTCGGATGCGGCATGGCGTGTGGTTGGTACACCGCTCCCCCGGCCGTTTTGCTGACTTTCAAGACCGCGTAGCCGCAACTACTCTGTCACGTAGCCCCTCGATTGACATTACGAGGCTGACTGTTCCCTGGACCTGTCCTCCCACCACGGAAAAATCCCTGGCAGTACCGGGAATCGAACCCGTGTCCACCACATTGCAGACGTTTACCCTGACCACGCAGCTATGGAGGTGGGCGAATAATCAGAAAACCAGATAAACACAACAGTTAACGCATTCCTTACGTTCGTATGGTCACGGTTGGCAACTGGTTAACAAATGCTACAAGTTAGGACTATGGGGACAACTTCAAAGATAGTGTGACCCTCTTGGTGCAAAGGTAGTGATTAAATAGATAAAGAGCTTGGTACGTAATTTTATACACATGTAACCGGACTATGTAGCAATTTTTAACAATTGTCACTTGAAAGTTGAAGAGTGTGAAGTGGTGAAAAATGTCTAATGGTAAATTTAAGATATAACTTTACTAAAACACGAAATATAAAAACGTAACGACCAGGGAGAATGTAGCACGATATGGTGGCAGCAGTCCAGCTGAAGCATACTGTGTACGACCTGTGTTGTGGGATGGGACAGACAAATTATGCACTTTCCTTCATTATTCATTGACGACTTTTTTCACAGCTCTTATTGGTCCATCTCCTATTCCGTTCAGATGCGAAAAACTGTAAGACGAAACCTCTTCAATCCTCGTCGATAAAGATATTCTCTATGACCACAGTCAGGGCCAATCCCAATCACCGCGTCAGTATCTTTATTCAACCTAAGATCGGCCACTGCAGGGTATTCACCAAAAAGCACTGTCATGACATAGGTGGTGTGTAAAAAAAGTTATGAGACTGACTACACAGCGAGCGAACTGGCAACGCCTTGTTGTTCTACTCCAGCTCCGTACAGCCATCAAGTGATTTTTGACAGAGTCATCAGTGAAGCTGTATTTTTGTTGCGTGTTACAAAAATGGAACAGAGATTTAGAACGAAATTATGCCATCAAGTTTTGCGTTGAACTTGGGGAATCTGCGAGTGTGCGCTTTTGAAAAGTTGAAACAGGCCTGTGGGGGACATCACTTATCAAGGGTGTAAGTTTTTCGCTGGCGCAAATCATTTTTGGAAGACTGAGAAAATGAACCACGCTCGGGGATGCCTACATCTTCAAAAACCGACGAAAATGTCGAATGTGTGCGTGCTCTTGTGTGATTTTTCTTCCTGGACAAACTGTCAACAAAGTGTTTTACAAAGGTGTCCAACGCTCAGGAAAAGGATGAACTGTGTGAAACTGACATTGCAGAGAAATGGATGCATCATCATCATCATCATCATCATCATCATCATCATCATCATCGACAACACACCAAGTCACACGGCTACTTCCATCATCGAATTTCCGATTTCAAAAGGCATCCCTGTTGTTCCACAGACCCCCCACTCCCCCACTCCTATTCACATAAGCCAAGTCCTTGTGACTTTTTTCTTTTCCCGAAATTGAAAAATCTCTTAAAATGATGTCATTTTGGGACTCTGGAGAAAATTCAAAAGAATGTGACCGTCATGTTAAATGCCCTGCGAGTTGAAGTCTTTCAGCGCTGCTATCAAGACTGGGAAAAACAACTGCGCCGGTATATACATGCGGAAGCGAACTACTTTGAAGGGGGCAAATTGCTGTTTGAAAAAGGTTTGGTAGATAAAAAAATCAGTATCATTACTTTTATCACAAACCTCGTATTTCAACTATGATAACCTCTGTAAGAGTTTTACAGTGACATTCTTCATCTAATGCGGTGTATCACTACATCTGCGGAGCAATGGTTGGAAGTGTGATGGCTTTACGTATTCGAATATTATTCATTTGCACCCTAGCAACTCTGTCCAACAAAAGTCATACTTTGTGGAGATTTAGTTCCAATTATTCGGAAAATCGAGGAATAAAACATTCGGGTAGCTCAATCGAAAAGTCCATAATTTTTCGCTGATATTCAAATATTTCTTACTGACAGGAAAGCATTATGCCTTTTACATGAGAAAGTAAAATGGTATTGGGATAGTTTTTGATTGTTTCTATACTAACAGGCCAAGTTCGTCTTCCGGTGTGTTTTCCAGCGAACGCTGAAACAGATAATGTTATGTGGTCTTATATTAATCTGAACATGCGCAGTCACTGCGGTCGACTGTTTAATGTTAAATCTCGTTTATGGCCGTTTTAATGTGTTTTCGTGTTTTGAATGAACGTCCTGTGATAAGCTGTGCTACAGTTTCCATGTTTACGCTGTCTCGCTGTTGCCACGAGACATATTCAGTTTTACAAATTGCGCAATCCAGCTTTGCATTTTTTTTCGCGAGGGATGCTGGGGCAGAGGAATCGATGGAAGTCTGTATTCGCCTATTTCCGCTCAGTGACAATTTGTTCGCAATAGAGCTATACAAAAGTGTTATGTAATTTCAAAGAAAGAAGATATATTTACGATATTAACAAACTGTAAGCGGAGGTTACCTTCGCGTGTCGCCCTTGCTTTCGTGGAAACCCAAGTGCATGTTTGCTTTGTACACTGCTTGTTCGTCTATTAGTCCTCAGTTTCAACTCGATGCTACTTATTGTTTTCTCATGCCTTCTCTTTCTTCCTGTAAGTTTTTTTTCGTTTATTTTGAACGTTTTTAATATTATTCAAGTACAGCATTTCTGGTGCGTCCTTTCTTACCTTGACGCTAATGGAGTTGATTAGAACGTAGTATTCTTTTCCTTTTCCGAACAAGTTTTCAGTATTCCCCAAGGTCAGCAACTATTTTCAGTTGTATATACGACGTTTCCATCTCTGTAAGAGCTTCCTTGTTCACCACTGTATTGTCGGCGTCTTCGTCCTCGTCTGCCGGTCCGTCCGTCCGTTCTTCCTTCCTTCCGGCTACTGGTTTGACGCTCGTCTATGCTCTGCAAGTCTCTTCACTGCTTAACTATTGCAGCCTACGTCCATTTGAATCTGTCTACTGTAATAAAGCCCTGGTCTCCCTTTACACTTCCACACTACTCTGGATGGGTACTATCAAATAATCTACTCTTTTACTCAAAGTCTGCCATTTAAGTTTCTTTTTCCCCCAATTCTATTTCCTAGCTCTTTATTATTTATCCTATTTACTCACCTGATCTTCAGCATTCTTTTGTTACATTCACGTCACTGTGTAGGGACTTTTTTTCTCGTCTGGACTGTTGATCATCAAATTTCGCTTTTTTTTTCTTTTTCTTTTTTCTTCTTTTTTTCAAGTTACACTCCAGACAAATACATTCCGAAAATACTGAGTTGTTATAGTTAAAGTTTGCCTATTTAATCAAATACAATGCGGAAACTAATTTCCATACGAGTAGCACACTTGGTAGCACTGATGTCCAGAGAATGAGTTGCACGATTTCCATGAGTCGCACTACCACCGTCCAGTCCCAACTATGGCCACCAAGTGCCGTGATCAGTCATCCTGATTCATAGTCTCACGCGCCTGGATAGTCGCAATGCGCTTGTTGACGTGTCAACTGAGCTTGGACAAAAGGAGCAGGGCATTACTGGTGAGGATCTATCAAAACAACGGTAATGCTGCAGCTGCGAGAATATCGCCGGCTGAAAGGATTACGGTAGGGTGGAGAATAATGATGAAGTTCGAATCAACTGGAGAACGGGCGTCGCTCCGGGGAGAGGCCGACGCTCGGCTGCACCACAGGTCCTTGTTCACCACTGTATTGTCGGCGTCTTCGTCCTCGTCTGCCGGTCCGTCCGTCCGTTCTTCCTTCCTTCCGGCTACTGGTTTGACGCTCGTCTATGCTCTGCAAGTCTCTTCACTGCTTAACTATTGCAGCCTACGTCCATTTGAATCTGTTTACTGTAATAAAGCCCTGGTCTCCCTTTACACTTCCACACTACTCTGGATGGGTACTATCAAATAATCTACTCTTTTACTCAAAGTTTCCATGTTTACGCTGTCTCGCTGTTGCCACGAGACATTCAGTTTTACAAATTGCGCAGTCCAGCTTTGCATTTTTTTTCGCGATGGATGCTGGGGCAGAGGAATCGATGGAAGTCTGTATTCACCTATTTCCGCTCAGTGACAACTTGTTCGCAATAGAGCTATACAAAAGAGTTATGTAATTTCAAAGAAAGAAGATATATTTATGATATTAACAAACTGTAAGCGGAGGTGGTGAAACGATGCGCACAATTCTCCATCGCCAGGAAATGCGCGCGTGCTGTGTCACGACAGCTGAACATCCCATGGTCCACTGTAAGGACTGTGCTTCGAACCATTCTTAAATGGTTTCCGTACAAGACCCATATCGTATAGCAGCTTGTACCACGGGACTTACAAAGACCTGTTGACTTCGCTCTCCAGTTTCTCGCAAGGATCGAAATTGACGAGGGCTGGCCCTGGGCCATCCTCTGGACAGACTTAGCTCAATATTCTCTGAGGGATGAGATCAACACAAGGAATTGCCGAGTGTGGGGATCTTCACCTCCAGTCACTGTGCATGATGTTCCTCTGTGTGGTGAACGTGGCTTTACGGCTACTTTCATAATTGGTCCACTCTTTTTTAGAGACGCATTGAACTCAACAGTTTTCATGCAAATGTTCAAATGTGTGTGAATTCCTAAGGGACCAAACTGCTGAGGTCATCGGTCCCTAGACTTACACACTACTTAAACTATCTTATACCCGCTTATGCAAAGACTACCACACACACACACACACACACACACACACACACACACACACACACACACGCACGCCCCCGAGAGAGGACTCGAACCTCCAGTGGGAGGGACCGCGCAATCTGTTCATGTCACCTCAAACCACGCGCCCACTCCGCGCGGCTTTTCATGCAAGATTAGGCCCCGCCGCACATCGCTCGTGAAGTTCATCTGCTTCTCCGGAACACATTTGGGAACGATCGAATTATCAGCCGATCGTTTCCAAACGCTTGGCCGCCACGGTCACCTGATCTCACTTCCTGTGATTTCTGGTTGTGGGGCTGCCTGATGGACAGGGTTTACCAGGGGAACATTTCACATATGTGCTGATCTGAAGCGCAGCATATCAAGAGAGGTAGCCAGCATTCCTACGGATATGCTTCGTTCTGCTGTGCAGAATGCAATTCTGCGCTCTCAGACTCTTCTGGACACTGATGGACGCCATACTGAGCCCTTTTGTAGCAGTAATGGTACCGGTATGTAATGGTATGATGTACCGCAGCAGCACGTTAAAAATGTTTCAATTGAATTGATTCTGCATTATTTCTCTTCCAGATGTCCTTGACAATGCTACCATGTTTGGTACTCGTATGGGTAATTAGTTTCCGTGTTATAACGTGTTCAATAGAGAAACTTAACTATAGCCACCTCGTAGTTTCGAACTGTTAAATTTATATATGACGTCAACAAATTTCTAGTTCTTGCTACTGCCCGTCTACATTTCATATTCTCTCTATTCCTCGATCATCACCAAAACTCATTTACTGCCTTTAGTGTATCATTTCTTCATCTAATTCCCCACCATAGCCTTATTCGACTAGTTTTCATTCTGCATTTTTTACTTTTTGTTCATATCTTATAACCTCTTTTCAAGGGATTATCCATTGTGTTCAACTGCTGTTACAAGTCCTCAGTCGTCAGACAGAATTACAACGTCATCGGCAAGTTTTTATTTCTTCTCCCTAAACTACAATCCCTTTTCCAAATTTCTCCTTTGTTTGTCATTACTGCTTCCTCAGTGTACAGATTGAATAAATCAGGAGTTGGTAACAACTAAGTCACTTCCTTGTCAACTACTACTTCCCTTTTATGTCCTCCGATTTTTCAGACTGGGTTTCTGTACAAGTTGTAGATAGTTTATGCTCCCTGTTTCCTTTTATCCTCGCTACCTTCAGAATTTCATGTATTCCAATCAACATGGACGGAATCTTTCTTTAAAGCTATAAATGTTATTGCGTTCCCTTGCCTTTCTTCAGTCTTCCTTCTGAGAATAGTTGTAGAGTCAGGACTGCCTTGCCTGTTTTCGCATTTCTCTGGAACCAAAACTTATCTCCCCCGGACGTCTCCTTCTACAATTCTTTCCAGTCTCTGTAAATAATTCTTATCCGACGTATAGTGTTATTTATGACAATGTTCCCAATCATCATTATCCCAAACAAATGAGAATGTAATAGAATATACAAAAGTTTTATCAAAATCAGTTCCTGTGTACGGCAATGTGATGCATAATATCCCGTCGATGCAACGACAACTCTTGAGATAGAAAAAAGAAAATATTAATGTTAAGCTGACTAATGTAGTTCAATTTGTCATTGTTTACGGTTGGAAAACTAGATATAACCCAACGTACCAACGTCATGTATTACGGCAAGATCACACTATATCCAACTGGGTAAAGTAAGACCACCACTTCCCACTCAGTGATATTTAAGACTGACCCCACAACGTTAATCTGAACTGAAGTACTCAAGAGGTAAAAGCTTTTCATTATTGTGAACTTGAGAATTATTTAAGGGTAACCGCTCATTCTGCCCTACATTGAATGCAAAAGAGAGTGCCAATAATGATTTTCGGCCTGTAGTGAGACGTTTCGTCCAATAACGATTTCCATTCACAAAGCACAGAGGTAAATGAAAGCTGAGACAGATTGAAATCTGAATGCAAAGCTTTGTTCAACTGACAATGATCTGTCTAATGGAAACTTGTCATTTCACTTAGATTTAGCGAATGAAAACGAGAAATCTGGATCCATACTCATGTCCAGCAACATTGTTAAGTGACACAGTAACCGTCAAACCTCACATACTACTCATGTGTAAAACCGAAAATTTTGAATTTACTTTGTAGTCCGTAGAATGCGTTACTTATAATAATGAGGACAGGAAATAAAGTTACCTTCCTACGATATTTAAAAATAACGGGAGATTTTTTAACGAAGAGTGGAGAAATTTGCAGGTTGCAACGGAAGATCAAACGTAGACCTCTAGTATTTGACTAAGCAACACGGATTGGAAATATATAAAGTTTCATAAGAGCATCCATGACAGCAATTCGCTAACTATGGACCATAAGAAAGTTGCACAACTTTTTTTTTACGAGAACTCACACGAAAATAACACTTCACATCACGCACAGAACGTACATTCTTCACAAAAGAAACGTATGGTCTCCTACCAAATTTGCACAAATAAAGATTCTACGCATACGCAATAACGAGTTACTACCGCGCCGGATGTTTCTTTACTCATATGGAAACATTACATACGTGTGATATGCTTTTATTTATGTTAATTTCCCAACCAGTGGCGAAACTTTACATGAGACTCGCTATGACCGAATTCGAAAAAGTTGCTTGGTCTGGTGGTTTGTTTGTTAAGTCCCTCGGCCGAGAGGCAACTCATCTTTAGTTGGTGACGCCCGCTAGAAATTTGAAAGTACATAGGAGTGGAAAAATCGAGGCGCTGAAAGCAATATTGAAATCGAAGCTGAGAAGAATGTTAGGAGAAATAAATGTATGTGGGTTGGGATGGTACTTAGGTCAAACCAGACATGGGAGTCTCCCAGGAAATTCAAAAAGACCTGCAAAGGCGTTTGGCGTGATAGTATACGCAGTAATTTTCAATATACATCGGAAAAAGTGTGGTGATGCAACATTTTAATAATGGTGAAGTAAAAAACAAGATAAAATATAATTACTTTGCACCAAGAAGGCAACGGTGACCAACAAATATCAAAGAAATCTGAGGTCTCTATTAGCGGAGGGGTCAGGACCATACACCGGTATGGTCCTCGCTCTGGAGCAGGCGGGAAAAGTATTTGGTAGTTACCAGTACAAGTAACAGATCCAAAACCGTACGTGAATTGACTGCTGGACTAAACTCAACTAGGGGTACACCAGTGAGTGAATCAACAGTGAGACGCGCCTTGCAGAAAACCTCCAGGTATACATAGCAGCGACAAAACAATGTTGCACTCTGTTAAGACGAAACGGCTTCAATGCGCTACGACAGACCAACATTGGACAGCAGGGGACTGGAAAAGAGTCTTATTCACTGATGAATCCAAGTTAGAAATAAACGCCGTCAATTCGTAAGCCTCTTACACCATTAAACTTCAGTGCGTAATTCCAACTGTGAACCCGTGGAAGGGGTTCTGTTATGGTTCAAATGGCTCTGAGCACTATGGGACTTAACTTCTGAGGTCATCAGCCCCTAGAACTTAGAACTACTTAAACCTAACTAACCTAAGGACATCACACACATCCATGCCCGAGGCAGGATTCGAACCTGCGACCGTAGCGGTCGCGCGGTTCCAGACTGTAGCGCCTAGAACCGCTCGGCTACTCCGGCCGGCCGGGTTCTGTTATGGTACGTGGATCTTTCGGAGAGAATAAAGTCGGAGATTAGGTAAAAGTAGATCGAAAAATGAACCAAAAGCATTACCATGTCATTCTATAGCGACATGCCAAGACACCTGGTTTGCGTCTGATTGGGAAAGGGTTTGTCTTGCAGCAAGACAACGACCCGAAACGTACATCTCGCTTGTGCCAGAACTATGAAGATTAAGAGGTTCAGAAATTTTTAAAAACGTAGAATAGACTCCCCAGACTCCTGATTGTAACCCGATCGAGCTACTATGGGGAGTGATGTTTTGAAAACGGGAAACGTGAGTGGAAGAAAATCCTGGGCGGTCGTGCAGCAAGGACGGATATTAATTCCAACTGAAACCCTGGCAAAATTGATCCATTGCCTGCAGACAGTATGCAAGCCAATAATTAGAGTAGAGGGTGGAAATTTTGAGGAGTGTAAAATTTAAAGGTTCCGTTTACCTATGCATAAAAACTTTGAGGTTCGCCGATGACATTGTAATTCTGTCAGAAACAGCAAAGAACTTGGAAGAGCAGTTGAACGGAATGGGCAGTGTCTTGAAAGGAGGGTATAAGATGAACATCAACAAAATCAAAACGAGGATAATGGAATGTAATCGAATTAAGTCGGGTGATGCTGAAGGAATTAGATTAGGAAATGAGACACTTACAGTAGTAAAGGAGTTTTGCTATTTGGGGAGCAAAATAACAGATGATGGTCGAAGTAGAGAGGGTATAAAATGTAGACTGGCAATGGCAAGGAAAGCGTTTCTGAAGAAGAGAAATTTGTTAACATCGAGTATAGATTTAAGTGTCAGGATGTCGTTTCTGAAAGTATTTGTATGGAGTGTAGCCATGTATGGAAGTGAAACGTGGACGATAAATAGTTTAGACAAGAAGAGAATAGAAGCTTTCGAAATGTGGTGCTACAGAAGAATGCTGAAGATTAGATGGATAGATCACATAACTAATGAGGAGGTGCTGAATAGGATTGGGGAGAAGAGGAGTTTGTGGCACAACTTGACTAGAAGAAGGGATCGGTTGGTAGGACATGTTCTGAGGCATCAAGGGATCACCAATTTAGTACTGGAGGGCAGCGTGGAGGGTAAAAATCGTAGAGGGAGACCAAGAGATGAATACACTAAGCAGATTCAGAAGGATGCGGGTTGCAGTAGGTACTGGGAGATGAAGGATCTTGCACAGGATAGAGTAGCATGGAGAGCTGCGTCAAACCAGTCTCAGGACTGAAGAAGACAACAACAACAACATGTATTGTTTGAACTTACGAACATTTACAAACCCATAACATGAGGTTTTGTTGTGCTTTTCTTTCCGTTGCCGTAATCACTTGGTATTTCCAAACTTATAGATGGTAGTGTATGTTGACAGAGCGTTTTCAAAGCGCAATGTGCACAATGTTCGAGCAGATGACGATGCGAGGAGATCTTAATGCTGCTGAAATGTATATTCGTGACAGAAGGGAGAATCTCGCACCAAAAAACGTGCTACATTTTTCTGCCTGCTGGCACGCAAGCCCGATATTCATTTTAGCGCCGCTGCCTGGCGCTATGACGCAGTACACACGCTCCAGCGCCACTCAGCAGCGTGGGGTGGGGTGGGACGGCTCATGCTGCGCCGCTGGATCGTAAATTTCTGTTTATAACACAACGTCGCGGCTCAGCGCATAAGCCCTAGAGTGAAGCTGGCCATGAGAACCACTATGACCGTAACGTTATCCCGCACCTCTAAACGGCCGTACCAAGCGACGTGGCGCAGCGGTCAGTACACCAGCTTCGCATTCGGGAGAACGACGGTTCAAATCTGCATCCGGTAATCCTGATTTAGGTTTTCCGTGATTTCGCTAAAACGCTGCAAGAAAATGCAGGGATGTTTCCTTTGAAAGGGCACAGCCGATTTCCTTCCGTATCCTTGATACAATCTGATCTTGTACTGAGTCTCTGATGACATCGTTGTCGACGGGACGTTAAAAACCTACTTTTTTACCATTCCTACCCACGGACATTTCGACTGTGAATAACCAAACAATCAATACTATGTTTGCCCTCATTGTATGCTAGTCTTCGTTCCCAAAAGAATATTTCAAAATCGCTGGATTGCCTGAGAAAGATTAAATATACCGTCGTCCATATAAAGTTGAATTGATTCTAATCACACAATTAACTTTGTCCATAGACTTCAGTTTCGTAACATTTGTGCGAAAATTTTATGTGGTTACCACATTTTAATCAAAAGTTTCTGTTGTGATGATAATGTTAAATGAGACCGCGACAGGTTACAAATTCTTCGGAGAGTTTTTTTTTTTTTCCTTCTTCGTTTCAGACAGCCATATCCACACCTTTCGGAATTTCTTCCGCTGATTTGTTGTGAGAGAAAGAAGTATTTACTCACCGAGGGTCACAAACTGCGTAGAAATTACCAGCAACGGTTAAAACCAAGCGTAATTCTTGATACTAATAAGTGTTCGAAGCAAAAAAGGAACGAATAAAGTGCTTGTTTACATTTGGTACAGTGATCGATTTAGCAGTCGTCCTGTCCTAGCACAGTGTTGTCACATGTCACACGCTATACCTGTTTGCGACTAACATGGGCCCCACTGCTTTTTGATGCCTCGTATGAACGCCTCCTACTTTTAACATACTATTCACGACGTCAGGCACGCGCTTACCAAACGCTGTTTTAACTCACAAAGGAAGTCTTCGTACTAAAAATTTGTTTGCAGGCTTTCTCGGCGTCTTCATACTCCATGTTTACTCATTTCTTTGAACAAACAAAATGTACTTGTTTTTCAAGGAAGGAAAAAAGTACCTTGTATCAAAATAAAGTGTTACTTATTTTGCTTAATTATTTTGTTTAAATTGTACATACGTTTCTGCTAAAAATACAGATCGCGTCTCAATACAAAGCAAAATTTGTTTAAAAATATATTTTTCTGTCTTTAGCAATATTTAACAAATAATCGTAGCTGCTCAACAGCATTATTGCATCTGTAGGCGTCTTTATTTAAAATTAATAAATAATTCATTTTATCAAATTCGGGGACGGTTTCTTTCTTTCATTCTTACATTCATCGCAGAAAAAACTCTGAATGCTGACGTTGGCGGGACGCAACAACCAATCAGTTATATGCAAAAATAATAGTCACACGAAGAACTCATCATTCTGCGAGATTTGCATATCGGGGCCGTGTGAACGTAGTAACATAACCGACTAATCGTTGCATTGTGGGCCTAATGATGGCTCTTGTTTTTTCTTCGTCCATTCAGAAGCGTATTTCTTAGGACACCCCGAGGATACCAGTCTTAAGTAGTGCAAGAATCTTCAATACTGGGGTATCAGCGAAGGTGAGCCACCGTAATATATTGTCCCGATGGAAGAAGATACGCGTCAACTGATTAAAAAATTTAACAATGACAAGTGTACCATTTTACTGAGACAGTATGCTCTTAATATGCACTGGCACCTCCTGCTAAGTGCGAGAGCCATACAGCAATTTTCCTTACTCCACAAAATATATGTGGCAAAAGGAAGTGCGCAACGATGGATGAGCGTAGCGCCCCCGACTTGAAGCTGCGTTCGGGAGCAGATGGCCTGGGGTGGCGCAGAGCTTCCCTGGCAGGTGGCCAGCGAGGAACACCTGGCGACCAAAGGCTGCTGCGGCCTCGCGAGGAAAGAACCGCTTCGCGTGATAGTACTCGCTGCATCTGGAACGTCGTCTCGACGCCACGTCAGAAAACGCTTTTGAGTCACGGTTAAAGCAAGCTTAGGTTACAAAGACCTCCTTTAATTCAATTCACGACAGCGTTCCCTGCCAAGACGCGGGTCGTCTTAACAGTCTCCGAGAGCAACAAAGCCTTGGCGCTTTTTACGTAACGTAATCATACTGTTTACTGGTCCTGCGGACACTGGTGGGACATGCCCTGTTCCATGCAACGCAAACGTGGAAATCACGCAGGGGCCCTCACGCAACACGCGATGTTGCAGAATACAATGTGGATCTGCATATTATATACTATGGCCGTTTTAAAAACGTGAGTGTATCGTAACTCATGTACATCGGTCATAACCTTCCCATTAAACAGCAGCAGAACCAGTAACTACTGAAATATCTCTTTACTCCTTAATGATGTCGAAAAAATACGGTCAATAACTACATGCTTTCCATGTTCTTTTCATCATCACGTGCACCTCGCTTTGAAACACTAAACCATCGTCTCTGATTTCCACCAACAATTATATTATAAATTACTTTCCTATTTGTATCAAAGCAAAGTGGTATACTCCCAACATTGCTTCGAGCCTATCAGGATACAATCTGAAAAAAAAAATTCAATCACACTGATATTGAATACTAACTGACAAACACCACATTGCCCGGGTATTCAAAAATGGTTCAAATGGCTCTGAGCACTATGGGACTCAACTGCTGTGGTCATCAGTCCCCTAGAACTTAGAACTACTTAAACCTAACTAACCTAAGGACATCACACACATCCATGCCCGAGGCAGGATTCGAACCTGCGACCGTAGCAGTCGCACGGCTCCGGACTGCGCGCCTAGAACCGCGAGACCACCGCGGCCGGCCCGGGTATTCATTTTATGAATTTTCTATTACAAAAGAAAAAAAAACTGTTTGTAGTGATGTATCGAAAAAGTTTCATTTCCACATATTCGAGGAAACACCTTTCAAATATAAAACAATAGTACGAAGAAATATGCATAGTGTGCAGACGTGTTAAGTGCAGTACCCAGGTCAAGAAACAAGATCCCGGGCAGCTGCCGTACAACGCGCGTAGTTTCTTCGCGTGTCAACAACGCGATTTTGTACAGGTATCTGTGGTAACTCTAGCTCTATGAACGGCAATTCATTTCGCCTACAGCCGTTTGCGCTTCGCAGTTGAAAGCTGTGAAAAGCGCTGAGAGGTGTCAGGAATTTCCTCAAGTTGACTGGGCTGTACGAGTGTCTTAGTAGTAAATAATAAATGTATTAAAATTTCATGCACGATGCAAAATTTTTCATGTATCTCGAATTCTACGTCGTTCAATGAGCTATTTGTGTAAGTTCATTCAGCTGCACATCTGGATACTGTCACCGAAATATGTTGCGATAGTTAGTAAGAACACGTAATAAAATCGAAAGTCACGCATAATGCGGAAGTTTTTTTACGCGTCTCATTGCTTATGACGTCATATCGCCTAAATTATGATAGGTAGGTGGTTCTTACCCCCACAGCGATTGTTGCCTGGCAGTAACGGATGTGTGTACCAAGTTTTGTTGAAATCGGTCCAATGATTTAGGAGGAGATGTGCAACATAAAGGTACTCTTTTTTCGTAATTACAATGACACATATGGTAAAGGAAGACGAAACTTACCAATATTAGATCTACAGTCTACAGTGAAGCTATATATCAAACGTCAGCGCGACTCCACAATCTTAATGTGCATTGACGTCACGATCCAATCACTGCATATGTATGGGTGAAAAAAAAGCTTGCTCAGCTAGTTTAGGTTCGAAACTACTGAGTCTCTACAGCCCCCAATGATGTCTCTGACGTTAGGAGAAGAAAAGCAGGGCATGAAAACATGCGTTAAACAACGTTCTAATACTCCAATAAAAAGTAAACAAATAAATCACGAGGGATTTGATTATGTTATTTCTGTGGTCCCCCGGGGGTGATACGGAGATTTGGAAGATATTCGCAAATTATATCTGTAACATGGATTCTTTGAATTTTCGCAAGATATTTGGTGATTTCCCTCCAGTGTGTGCCAGATCAGACTTTGCACTTTACTATTCTACAGATCCACTGTAAACTGCCTGTGCCAATTCTTGTTGCTGGTTTTTCTATGAGCCGATAACTTCTGTTAGTCTGTAGCACAGATCCCACACATTTCGGTAGTATTTTCTTCAGTCTCTTAATTGAATTCATCAGATCCTACATAGTTCCCCCTACTCTCTTACGGTTGTACTGCAGCGAATGGACAAAAACCGTCGAAGAGGGTGAACTGGAATCACCCTCTCAGTTGCGTAAACTAACAGGTTACCGCAACTCTCAGCTGTCACACTTGCTACGTATTGCGTTCCGCTACACCACACATGAGGCGGTACAGAAAACCTATGACTGAAGGTAAGTTCGCAGCGGTAACATGTACACTCCAAACAAAGTGTTTCTCAAGAAACGCAAGGGGCGAAAATATATAATTACGAATAATATTTTATACAAAAAATTAATTATTCAGCCTGTCATGTTGTCTGAGCTACATAATCTTCAACGGAAAATATTCGCCAACGCAAGTTATTACTCGCTGTAAACTTGTAATCTGCAAGTACGATAAACACTAAGCGATAGTTACGTACATTTTCAGACACGACGCTAACACAGTAGTTGCAGTTTTTCCATAGCTCCAAAAACGATAAATCAGCGCAGTAGTTAAGAATTTTAAAAAGCAATAGTGTTAATGTACTCAAATACATCCTTTACCGCGATCGACAGCTAGCTCTTCATTGTCTCACTGGCTATCAGACGAGATAACAGTTTAAGTTTTGTTTATGAAATATATATTTACTTTACTAGATTAACATGAACTTTAAAGGATGGGCTGAACGGGGTTCTAAAAAAGGAGGTTGTCTCATTGAAACAAAATGTTTTGTTGCACTGGTATCTCACCCTCACAGTTACGGTAACAACAGCTGAATACTAACATGACTGATTGTAACAACAAATCTGCGGTAGTATCTTTATCTCAGCATACTGTTTACACTCATGGAATGAAGTCCCGTGCCCGGAACACAGCCATGTCGCCACAGTTGAAAGGTGCGATGGAGTCTGCCCTTACCTGTACGATGATCTGAAAATACATCAGGAATTTGAGTCATCTAAATAAGTACTTTTAAACCGGCTTATGACGGGGCCGAAACACTTCTTTCCAAGAGGAGTACTTGTTCAATTGAGCGACGCAATCACGAACACTCAAATCCGTCAACATTTTGTATTGTTTCCCCGAAGTGTTAGCGGATTTCGTGACTCTGTTTTCGCGCAGCAGTAGCAGCGCTGAGATTTTATCGCTGACAACAGAGACTGCGATTACATTGAAATTAATATCTCTGTAATTGGATTATCTATGTAATTTAAGCCAACAAGGACTCGCAACTTTTTTGTTCTCTCTCTTCCTTTCCAGCCACTGTCTGGTACGGTCATAAAATATATTGCTTGGTCTACGTTTTGTAGAAATTTTGTTATTTGTGCTCATTTTGCATAATAATAAATGTTTAATTTCATTGCGTTTGTTATTACTACTAATCATACCTTTTTTCCTCAGCTTTTTTTATGAATTTTACAATTAAATGTGGCTTACTTTGTGTGGGGATGTCTGTTAGTGAATGATCGCGTATTAACGGCACCAATCAGTGTAATACGTTTGGTTTGCTTTCAGAATAGAACCTGCATTTAAAATTTCACTTTTCACAAAACAAAGTCCGATAACTTTTAGGCATAAATCACGTCCCAAAATTATACTCGCCAACAGACAATCCCCGCAGAGGAGCCTAGCTAAAAATATGGTGTACACCTGGCTAATTGCATTAAAATTTCAATATTTAAAAATATTTATACATAATTTTTCAAGTACGTAATTTTCCTACTTTAATTGGAGACATTTAGCCAAAGATAATTTTAATTTGATCCAGACTTGCATTTGTGTTTTAACGTTTTAAAAGCCAGATTAATATAAAATTAAATATTAATTTCAAAACCGAATAATTATAATAATAATAAAAAGAAACCATTAAAATTTCTCTCTACCACCCACACTTCCATATGCCACAGAATGGACACTTTAATCGGAATGGATAACGTGAGTAGAAGACTGATTTTCCGAATGAAATCTCAATGTGCAGCCTGCGATGGTTCCAGTTAGGACCACAGTTCCGAAACCCCAACCTCATCCTAAATCATTCACGCAGCAATCAACTTTGGCCAGTGTTGAAGACATTCTCCGCTCGGCCTTTGCAGCCAGTAGCAGTAGTCTAACAATTTCCACAACAGAAGGAATATTAATGTCCCGCTGTCGATAAGATTATCAGAGATGGAGCCTTAACTCTACATGGGGAACGGAAGGAAATGGGGCGTGTCTTTTTCAATGGAACCATCCCGCCATTTGGCTTCACTTATTTTGGGAAAGAATATACCTAATATCAGTATGGGCAGACGAGGTTTGTACCACCATCCTCTTACCATTCTCTGGAAAGAGTTCGGCGTCACGGTTTTACTATTCGATCACCTCTCGGTAATCTGGCCTGGTGGTCTACCGGTAAAGCGCGTGCCTAGAAACTGACAAGCCGCGGCATCAAATCCTGGTCGGGCCACACATATTTCAATGCCTTTAACCAACCTTCACTTCATAGTGATGTGCAGATTTGACCGAAATAGCACGTGGTTCGGATTCCACTATAAACTGTAGTATCCCTTTCCCCTTTGCTATAGATGGGATGGGAATGGGAATGGGATAGGATAGGATAGGATAGGATACGGACACGCAACGCGCCGAATGATGTCCAATTGGAAGACTTGCACCAACCCATTGTCCAACACGAAATAAAAGGTGGCATGGAATTTGAAACTGCTGAAAGGGAGGGGTGACAGATTAAGTAAGTTAAGGGTGCCAGAATAGCAGAGCACTATCCACGAATGAGAATACTTTCTTCTGCCCTGCCCGCCACACTTAAGTTGTCGCTCATGTCCATTCACCATAATAAAAATATTTAAAGGTACCGTTTGCATAAGATTTTGGCAAAGAATCCTATCTCGGTTCCCAAAAGTAGCAAAACTGTTTTAAGTACCACTATGCGTTCATTATCGCGATCCCATTCCTTTCGGCCTGCACGGCAACTTTTCATTGCTGATACGTTTCTACGTCTGTAGCACTTTCGTAGTTTTGAGAAGAAAAATCAACAAGACAGTAGTAGATATGTGTGACTACGTCAACGACAGAGGCGCGGAATGTATCTTCCGCAACGAACATTCAGTGCCCTGGCGGTGACTTCAGCATGAGCTCAGAAGTATTCACAGCTGATGCAACCATGAACAGGTGGAAGGAGTCAAGCTGTGTCCTTCACAAACAGCCAGCCTTTTATTAGACAACTCTTCATGGAGAAGCATTTTACGGAACAATTTATGAGTATCTGTTATGAAATCATCATTTGATTGGAAATGAATAATATTATCAAGTGATTAATCAGATTCCATGAGGAAATCCCCTTTTGACTTATTAATATTTTCGATTTTCTACCTATAGCACAAATATCAAAGGTAGCGATGATAATTTAATTCATTAATTCACTATTACTCTTCTCACAGCGTCGACCACTAGCGTAACTACTGAAAACTTGTGACAACGTTTATACTAAAGGACCTCAGAATCACCTATTAAACGAACAATATACAGGGAACTTAAGGAGGCCACATAACGTTTCAATGAATACTTTTATAGTTAAATATACTGCCGCTAAATGTAGCTATATTGAACTATATTGGTACTGAATGTCGTTTGGGAACTTAATTAGGGTGATTATTACGTGACCGGTAACAATTTATACCTACAAAGGTTTTAAATTCTAGTCACAGGAAGCAATAAAGAAATATGCAGATTTGATATCCCGTCGATATCTACGTTAGTAAATATGAACCACACTCTAGGAATGGACGACGATAGAGAAGGAAATATGCTGGGGACTTGTTGAAGGAACTACCAGAGTATTTAGTACAAATTATACGCAAAGACTACAGCAGAAGTTAATTACGATGGCCGGACAGGGATCCGGGTTCCACTTCTCCCAAGTACGAGACCAGTGGCTCAATCACAGCGCAACCATCTTCGTCAATGGAAGATCTTCTGTCCTGTGTACCTGTAAAATTTACTTTCTTGTTTCTGGGTCTCTTTTCCGCAGTCGCATTTATCCAAGTAATGTAGGCTACGTACTGTCATTTGCGAATGTAATAAAAGTCTTCTTTAGACCATACGTGTTTCATTTTATTTCAAAGTATCTTCAGTAGTCACTGTAATAATGTGGTCTTCCTTAGAAATCTGCTTGCCAAGATAGCAAACCGTCCTGAGGTTTTTAAACTACTACTGCTAAACAGTTTTAAATAATGTAATGATGTGATCGTATTGCATTCGCGCCACATGAGCGACTTGCATGTCAATGAAGATGAGATGAAATGATGACACAAAACTGAATTCCCGAGGAAAGAAAATCTCCGACTCGGCAGGGAATCGAACTTGGGACCCCGCAATATCCAAGCAACGACGCTTACCATTGGACCACGAGCTGTGGACTATAAAATAATAAGTAACCCGTGTGGCCTAAATAAAACCTTTATTATAGTCGCAAAAGACGGAAGGTAACATACAAAATGTGATCAACAGTATCCGGACCTTACAAGTTCGTGGCGCCTTCCATCGTTAATGCTGCAATTCAATATAATGTTGGCCCATCCTTAGCCTTGATCACAGCTTCCACTCTCTCAGGCACACGTTAAATCAGTTGCTGGAAAGTTTCTTGGGGAATGGCAGGCCATTCTTCACGGAGTGCTGCACTGAGGAGAGGTATCTATGTCGGTCGGTGAGGCCTGGCATGAAGTCGGTGTTCCAAAACACCCCAAAGGTGTTCTGTAAGATTCAGGTCAGGACTCTGTGCAGACCAGTCCATTACAGACATGTTATTGTCGTGAAACCACTCCGCAACAGGCCGTGCATTATGAACAGGTGCTCGATCGTGTTGAAAGATGCAATCGCCATCCCCGAATTGCTCTTCAACAGTGGGACGCAAGAAGGTGCTTAAAACATCAATGTAAGCCTGTTCTGTGATAATTCCACGCAAAACAACAAGGGGTGCAAGTCCCCTCCATGAAAGACAAGACCACAATACAACACCACCGCCTCCGAATTTTACTGTTGGCACTACACACGCTGGCAGATAATGTTCACCGGGCATTCGCCATACTCACACCCTGCCATCGGATCGCCACATTGTGTACCGTGATTCGTCACTCCACACAACGTTTTTCCACTGTTCAGTCGTCCAATGTTTACGCTCCTTACACCAAACGAGGCGTCGTTTGGTATTTACCGGTGTGATGTGTGGCTTATGAGCAGCCGCTCGACCACGAAATCCAAGTTTTCTCACCTCCCGCCTAACTGTCATAGTACTTGCAGTGGATCCTGATGCTGTTTGGAATTCCTGTTTGATGGTCTGGATAGATGTCTGCCTATTACACATTACGGACCTCTTCAACTGTCGTCAACAGATGAGGTCGGCCTGTACCCTTTCGTGCGGTACGTGTCCCTTCACGTTTCCACTTCACTATTACATCGGGAACAGTGAGCCTAGGGATGTTTAGGAGTGTGGAAATCTCGCACACAGACGTAAGACACAAGTCACACCCAATCACCTGATCACGTTCAAAGTCCGTGAGTTCCGCGGAGCGCCTCATTCTGCTCTCTCACGATGTCTAATTACTGAGGTCGCTGATATGGAGTACCTGGCAATAGGTGGCAGCACAATGCACCTGATATGAAAAACGTAGGTTTTTGGGGGCGTCCAGATACTTTTCATCACATAGTGTATATTACAGTAAACCATGTGTATACTTCAACAAGGCTATGGTGGTTTTCAGTTTGAAGGCTGGTTATGCAGCCCTTCAAGTTTTTCTACTCTGTACTGCGCAGGTCTCTTCATCTCTGAATAACTAACGTAACCCATATCCATTTGAACCAGTTTACTGTATTCAGAGCGTGGTCTCTCTACAACTTTTGCACTCTTCCTCTGCACTTCCCTCTATCATCAAATGGATGATTCCTTGATGTCTCATGATGTGTCATTTCAACCGAACAGTTATTTCAGTTAAGATAATGCCATTAATTTACCGTTCCCACAATTCAACTGAGCGTCTTCTGATCAGTTATCCGAACTAGTCATATAATCTTCGCCACCACATTTCAGAAGCTTCTATTCCCTCATTTTCTAACCTGTTACCATCTACGTTTCACTCCCGTACAACACTACTCTCCACACAAATACTTTCGGAAAACTTTACCTAATACTTAAATTTACATTAAATTAACAAATTACTTTTTCCAGAAATGTTTTCCTTGATAATACCCGCCTGAATTTTATATCTTCTTCAGGTCGGTCATTCTCAGTAATTTGTTGCCCAAATAGCAAAACTCGTCAAATTTTGTGTCTCATTTTTAATCCAATTCCCTCAGCATCGCCTAATTTAATCCTGCTACATACCATTGTCCTTACAGACTACCGGAGGAAAATAAAGGACTGTTCAGTGACAGCACAATGAGGAGTTGTAGGCTTAGTGATTAATTTGTCAGGGTCAGCGGCGATCAAACGGCTCTTAGGGGGCCTGTGTGACCACCCTATGTTTTGACTCTCGGAGGTTGGTTCAAATGGCTCTGAGCACTATGGGACTCAACTGCTGAGGTCATTAGTCCCCTAGAACTTAGAACTAGTTAAACCTAACTAACCTAAGGACATCACAAACATCCATGCCCGAGGCAGGATTCGAACCTGCGACCGTAGCGGTCCTGCGGTTCCAGACTGCAGCGCCTTTAACCGCACGGCCACTTCGGCCGGCTGACTCTCGGAGGAACAGTGCTGTGTTTAGAAGTGAACAGTGTTTGCAACATTCATTCTAGGGTACACTCAAGCCCCACCAACGAGTACGTGCTCCTGTTAAACAGTTTCACCCATCTGTACGGGGTCATTGTGGGCCTGCTGGAAGCTGGATGGACATATCAACAGATTGCTGCACATGTTGGGCAAAATATGTCGGTGGTGTATCACTACTTTCAACAGTAGTCTGTGGAACAGGTGTAGACCACATTCTGGACGTCCGTGTAGTGCAGACACACGCCAAGATCGACGCAGTTTGCGAGCAGTGGTGACTGACCGAACGTCACCCAGCGACGTAATCCGGGCACATGTTGTGCCTGTTGTGTTGGGAAGTAGGTTCCCAGTAGGAGTAAGAACACGCGTGGATCTCGCCAGGCTACCACTCGCACCACGACACCGACAATCAAGGCTACTCCGGTATCTGGAAAAAAGCTGACTGGAGAGTGGAATGGCGCTCGGTTGCCTTCAGTGATGACAGCAGGTTATGCGTCTATGCGAGTGATAAACGTACACGTGTATGGCGTAGACCTGGTGAGATGCCTGTTCTAGAGTGCATGCACCCACAACACTTGGCTCACATCCTAGGCTTCATGGTGTGGAGGCCAATTAATTACAACTCAGACTTCGTGTTTCCGCAGGCAAAGTAACCAGTTCCCCATACATTGGAAAGGCTGCCCTTGCTACAGGAATTTCTTCGATTTGAAGATCATCTCCTTTCGCAGCAGGACAATGAACGTTCACGTACGTCTGCCATGAAGCACCATGCTCTTTGTGGTGTACAGTAACTGCCACGGCCAGCAAAATCACAGACCTGTCGCCCATTGAACACGCGTCCGACATTATGAAACGGGAACTCACTCCATCTTGCGTCCGACATTATGAAACGGGAACTCACTCCATCTTCAGGGCCTGCAACAATCATTTGCGAACTGCAACCTAGCGCGCAAGACGCTCGGGGCAATTATCGCAGGATGCCATTCGGCACTTCATGATCCTCTGCATGCGAGGGGACACGCCTGCGTTGCCGCCAGATGGGGATACAATGTGTACTGATGCGACTATTTGGGCACCCTTTACTGTGAAGTGTCTCTCATTTGGTCTGAATTTATCATTACACACTGCTACATCGCTGAATAGCCGGTCACCTCACTTGTCCCTGAGGCTGTTGCTTTTTTTTTTTTTTTTTTTTTGGATACTGTAGTAAGGGTCTAACATTTCGTTTCACTCTTCGACACGCAATAGAGACGAACTAAATAAAGGGAAAAATTTTACAGAAAACACGCTGTCGATATGCAAGACAGATGTTAGGACGTAAACTGAAAGCGTTCAGACAGCTGGAGATCGGCCTTCGACGTTGCTTAAGGGCCATCATGTCACGCTTTCCCCGCAGACCACGAAGTTGCACTAACCCGCTGACTTCAAGATCAGTCAGTCACACTGCTATATCTAACACATACTGTATTTTCAGACTATTCTCCTTCCATAATCAGCTTGGGTTTTTTTTACACCGCCGTCACCGGAAACGCATGGGCTGAGGGGCAAATTCAGCCGGCAAGCAGCCGCGTCCGGTCGTCCAGGTCACCAGATGCTCCAACACAGCCGCATTTAGTCCGGTTGGTGCACTTCCTACACATACTGTCCACGTCCGACTCGTCTTCATATGCCGTCTTGACTGAGCGAGTGTCTGAGCTACGTCACTGCTGTCTCGCACGAGGAGTGCAGATTCGGAGATTTCTCTGAACTTTGCGCTGCGCTCTATTTCTTTTTGCTGGAAGCTTGCAAAACTAACTGGTGTTCTTGGCATTTGTACTTACGTTCCTATCAACTCTAAATAGTTCAGCACGTATCCAAAATCGTTCGGTAAAATGCTAAAAAGTCAACAACATTGCAGTACTCACATCAACAAGCTTAAGCGTAAATTGAGCCGGCCGCGTGTGACCGAGCGGTTCTAGGCGCTTCAGTCTGGAACCGCGCAACCGCTACGGTCGCAGGTTCGAATCCTGCCTCGGGCATGGATGTGTTTGTAATGTCCTTAGGTTAGTTAGATTTAAGTAGTTCTAAGTTCTAGGGGACTGATGACCCACCGAGCGAGGTGGCGCAGTGGTTAGCACACTGGACTCGCATTCGGGAGGACGACGGTTCAATCCCGTCTCCGGCCATACTGATTTAGGTTTTCCGTGATTTCCCTAAATCGTTTCAGGCAAATGCCGGGATGGTTCCTTTGAAAGGGCACGGCCGATTTCCTTCCCAATCCTTCCCTAACCCGAGCTAGCACTCCGTCTCTAATGACCTCGTTGTCGACGGGACGTTAAACACTAACCACCACCACCACCACTGATGACCTCAGATGTTAAGTCCCATAGTGCTCAGAGCCATTTCAACCATTTCTTAAGCGTAAATTACAAAGCGTGGTGGCAGTAGCTTGCATGTAGGTCGTATATTGGAAGTACAGATGTCACGAAGACTCGTTACAAAGATTAGCAACTTTCTGTTCTGCGGTACGAAACTAACTTCATGTATAAAGTATGTTCGAATACTGATTACAGAAAAGAAAATCATAAAAGAGGTAAACGGTTGTGATGCACCTACACGAAGCAAGGTCTAGATTGCACTTCATTTATCCACATAATTTATGAATTTCGTGTTTAATCAGACATGTACATTGTACGATTCAGTACAGAAACTGATATATTCTATAAGGGATATTTCATCATTCTTATATACGCAGTCCTCCGAGACGCGTTATTTACAGCTGATGTGTTATAAAAAGCCGCGATCCAAATAGTGTTTTGAACGCAGATCCGCTTTAGGAGGAGGAAACTTTCAATAATCAGGTTGTTGAAAACAGGAGTGTAATCTTTCGTTCTAACCCGATCACTTGCCCAAAATCGTAGGTGCTAGTGCGACATACTGAAATTCTCTCTCTCTCTCTCTCTCTCTCTCTCTCTCTCTCTCTCAGCGATAGTTAGCAGCAGGTCTCAGAATACACTAAATGGTCGCGTCGTGCGTAAGTGACTTCATCCTGTTGCGTCACTGCTTTAAGAGACGGGGCGACCATAGAACAAGGTTCGGTTCTCTTCGCGCAACCGAGAAGGCGTGCGGCAGCCGAACGACATTTTCGCGTGACAACCTTTCACCGCTGTAGCGAAATGAAATGCCACTTGAGCTGGCAGCCACAGGTTTACGATAGCAATACAAGTGTTAACACCCCAAAGAACAGGCAGTACACTGCTCATGACTTCCTAAGTAGACTCCATCTCTACAGGGGGGCAAGCCTTACAAGTGTTAGGGAAACAAGCTGCCCTCAACCCGAAGTTTGGCTTGAACACTGCTTTACTGGGCATCTGCTTGTTGAAGGTGGCAAGCCATCGCCTTCATTAGACCTTTTAACTGACTTGCCTATCCATCTATAACGGGACATGGTCGAACTTGGCATTTTTCAATTAAGAAATCATTGCCAGTGGCGAAAGAATGGGATAAGTGACAAAAGAATTTCAAGCAGCGACCGAAGATTGAACGACCGACTTTTGCCTACGTAGTCTCATACCCGCTGAGCTACCTAAACAGAACTGTTTTACCCCCTTTCCTTATCACAGATCACTTACTTCATAAGGCGATCTCTCTCTCTCTCTCTCTCTCTCTCTCTCTCTCTCTCTCTCTCTCTCTCTCTCTCTCCTTCCCCCCCCCCCTCTCTCTCCCTATACACTGACTTTTCCCTGAGTTGTTAACTCTTCCATTCCTTCAGACAATAACTGCACCGTATCATAAAAGGATAACGATGGCGCGTAAACCGCAATTGTTTCAGTAAATAGCGCTGATAGGCACACAGCAATGGCGTATTGACGCCCATACACACACAAGGGGATCTCCATGACACCTGCTTTACGAAACAATTATGCCATTCCGAGACCACAGAACACGCAAATAACTAATTAACACAGTGAAAAAACTGATTTCAACTGTTACACGAGTTTTGTTTTGTTAAGCCAATTGTGTGTTTCACGTGTAGTCTGCGATAACTTTTGGGGTAATTGGTTAGTTACGCCGACAACTAATGAACAGACACTTTTCAATGTCACAAAAACTATTGTATAAGATATCTGCAAATGCATGTTAAGTCGTAGGAACTGTGTGACCCGTGGCAGCTGTGAAGAACCTACAACGACCGCGAAAAGCTAAATGTGTATGTGTTGGTGTTTGAAGGAAGCGGGAAAGTATTTTCTAACAGTAAACATTGACTTATGACATCATTAAAAAGCTCCTTAAATAGAAGGATCTGTCTACAACGTTAATTTTTTGATTCCCAACGTTCATGTGATATGCTTCAAATTTTTACATGAAAAAGCCAACGGTCTACTACTTACAATGGGAAGTTTACAGGACTGAAGCATCGGTACTTTAAGACTATTGAGAGCTGTGAACGGCACACACGAACCCAGGAAAGTAACGGCTTACGAGGCGTTGATGGAGAAGCCGTATGAACATTTCTGGCTAATGGTGGGTAAAACCATATTTCCAAACCAAACGAGCCCTAGGAAAATACATCATCCTGTGCTTAGTTTTCGCCAATCACAGTATGCCGTTTGTCGCATGTAGATGTTTAAATGATTATAACTCAAGCTAATAACTGTTTCCTTAACACTTTTCGGCATCCACCCAGCAATGACTATCAGCATTGCGTAAAATAATCATAACCCGACTGGCCGGATGAAGTGAAAGCTTATCACGCCAGGAAAGCTGTAAGATCGCACCCATTTGCACGCTGCAAACGTCATTTCCGATACGCCAAGGCATTTGATGGCCCACGGTGGCAAAGAAATGTGTAGCTGTGTCTAGTAATCCATCAAGTCTTAAGTTAACACAAGCTAGCACGTCTGTTGACAAGTGCCTTATCAAAACATTCCATCATCTGGTCTTTACAGGGGAAAAAATCAACATCCGGTCTCTGATACGTTGCGCAACAACGTTGACCATGGACGCGTGTGTACTCGTTGCTGCCAACAGGCTGCTATCAGTTGTTTACATGGCTACAACGACCGCGCTGGTAGCCATTCTGTTTGTGACAGGCCACGGAGCTTATCGACAGGTCTGCGCGTTTCGAGTCGCTGATACGAGATGTGACGTTTCACACAGCTCCAATGAAAAGGCCCGTCACACACATTTCAACAGCTGACACCAGCAGGAGACAGACATGACGCTATCTACTTCTTAAACAGCTTCTGCGTGGGCAGAAATGCTTTTAAACAGCGGCGTAGCCCAAGTTGTCAATTTCTGTCAGCACAAAACTGATTTCGCGAATCGAGTCGGGCGCCATTTAAAAACCTAGTGCGTCATGTATCGCGCAAAAAAAGGCTGCCAGTCTTTCTGTCGTGACGACCTGTATCGCCTTCAGCCACTGAAACACATGCACTTGTCAAGCTGGCTTCATTCTCTCTCTCTCTCTCTCTCTCTCTCTCTCTCTCTCTCTCTCTCTTTGGTTTAAAAGAGGGGGGAGAGGGGGGGGGGGACCAAACTGCGAGGTCATCGGTCCCTTGTTCCCAGTAAAATTATTACACAACCGAAAGAAGAAAAGAAAGGAGGCGTACAGCACAATAACAAGAGAAAGGAAGAACCAGAAGAACGTCATTACCGGTGTGCTAACAGCACTGGTCCACCAAGTAATACACATACTACGGCAGGAGCAACTAAATTTTTTCTGCCCTCCTGTTTACCTAATTTATTCATTTTTCACTTTTTTCTCAACCTACTCTAGCGTTTTCACTATCCTGATTGACCCACGACAATATCTGCACTATCTAATCTAAAATTATCTCTGCCTGTTAGAGGCTCGGTGAATACCACCCCCCCCCCCCCCCCACACACACACACACACACAAAACTAGTGGAGCATTGTCATGCGTTCAAAGTCAAGCGAAATACGAACTTTGACCGAGACAACAGTAATTCCCGCTCACAGTTGCTTTGCTGGCATTAACTCTCAGTTTAATGTGTGGTTATGTACGTCTCGTCTAAATGTAACCATTGTCATTAACTTGTGATGCGTCAGTTATAATCTGACTTACCACGTATGTTTTATTGTTTACAAACGATCATTTGTTTATATGGAAGCTTAAGCCAGAGTTCAGAATATCAAATGATGTTAAGATCACGCATATTAGTATGTTATACTTGATCCAGTACAAAATAAATAATTGATTAATACCACAATCATTTATTCATAGTCATTGTCCTTTAGGGTAATTATCTACATAAAATTCAAAAGAAATTGTAAATACTCTTTGACTCTGGCGTTACTGTTATTGGCCAAGCTGATCGTGCGACCAAGCTGATCAATTTTATGGCACTCAACAGAATGGTTATCAGTGCCTTCGTCGAATAAGAGTGTGCGCATCTAGTGAGATAAACAGTCATTACTAGTTAGCAATCTCTTTGAGACGATGGTCCGTAGACACCACTTTTTTAAGCAATGTCTGGCAATGGGAATGTAAGGTGGATGGCCGCTCCCCACGGACGGGACCTGGAAAGAGCTGACCCGTTCCAACCCACGCCAACGCCAAAACTGCCACGTGTCTCATTTTCTCTTTCCACCAGGCACGTAGCAGGCACGGGACGAACTGCATTAATGACGAACCAAAAGTCAGATACACATCTACAGTTATACTCCGCAAGCTGTCGTAGAGTGAATGAAGGAGGGTACAATGTACAAATATTATCGAATTTCTGTCCTCTTTCATTTGCGTATCCTGCGAGAGATGATGACTATGTATGCGTCTGTACGCGCCCTAATCTCTGTTATCTTATTTTTATAATCCCGACGCGACATACACAATTGCGGTCGCACAGTCTTCCTCCCATGGTGGTATTCTAAAACTACGCAACAGGCTTTCGTAGCACATACGTCATCTTTCTTCTTAGGATTCCCATTGAAATTCAAGCCTTTCTGTTACACTTCGTATGGACCATACCGAACAGTTAACAACCCTGGCAGTGAGACTCTGAATTACTGTCTCTTGTCACGCCTACTTAGTAATGACTTAACAAACGGAACAATACTCCAGAATTTGATGCAGTTGCGTCTAAACTGCACTGTGAAACAGTTTTCACCACTCAACACTGAATTAAGAACGTCTATGGAAGTGAGAAAGACCGCCCCTCGAGGCTACACCCGTGGCGAAGGACCCCCGCCGCCAGCTTTTTCCACGCAGTAGCTGCATCATATTGCGTCTATGAATTGGGATTTTTCCGTGGTGTGTTCTGTTTCATCCTTTGTAAGCTAACTTTTAAGGGAGCTTGATGTTATGAACGATTATCAAAATTTTAAACAAAATATGGAACATTAAATGTTCTCTGTGCACTAATCGCGTTAATTAATACAATTACACCGAGAACAAATAACAGAAGCAAACTGTGTTTGGCAGGTACGAATGAATACGTTCTCAGTATTAATCCTTTACAAGACTACTGCTGAAGTGCTAAAATTAGCTGCTAGCAAAATCAGACTAGCCAGGCACACTGTGAAGATGTCAAAATTACCACATTTTTAAAGTTCGAACGAAATTATATCCAAGCTGTATGGAACAATCTATTAGCCTTATTTATCAAAATTCGCTCGTTGGCTGTCTCTCGCTGCTGCTGTTGTTGCTGTTGGTAAGTTACTAGAAAGAAGAATATTATTTTAAGGTGAGTCTGAAACAAGTCTACAATTCAAAATAATTGATGTCATGCCACTTGTTGATGTACTGCCTACTGGCTTTTGTCTCGGGATATTCGGCCGAAGTTTATTTCACGATTTCTCTAGCGTTTCTCCAGTCGATCGTAAGGGCTCCTGGCTCAACATTTTGCTTCTCCGGTGGCTCAGCGATGAAGTGCCGGGCTACAAATCAAAGGGTCTCAGGTTCGGTCCCCGCACAATTCTGGGATTTTTTTACCTGCACTTATCACCTTTCGCCTCTAGTGACGCTTGCTGATACGAAAAATGGCGAGTTGCAGCGTGGTTCTGTAAGATCCCTATGGCTGGCAGGGTGTAAGGCCGAAGAAAGGCAACGGCTCCAACAGAACCGTACCTAGTAAAGCACTGTTCAAAAACTTCGAATTGAAGATGTTTTACTTTACTACTTCAGCAATATATGGGAAAGACCGATACACTCATAAGTGACTCGGGACATTCAACTGAGAAGTTGAAGGTTTGGTTTGGTTTGGGGGAGGAGACCAGACAGCGTGGTCATCTGTCTCATAGGATTAGGGAAGGAAGTCGGCCGTGCCCTTTCAAAGGAACCATCCAGGCATTTTCCTGGAGCGATTTAGAGAAATCACGGAAAACCTAAATCAGGATGTCCGGACGCGGGATTGAACCGTCTTCCTCCCGAATGTGAGTCCAGTGTGCTGAGACGTTGAAGAAACTAAAACCTGAACCAAACGGAATCCTGGTCAACTTTGATGGTGATTCTATAGTTACCAAAGTGCCATCCGATTCCATTTTTACGCAGGATAACAACGCCGTTTTGTGCAAGCCTTAACAAGAGCAACGTTATGAGAAAGTACGATTTCTACGAACAACTTTAAGGCTTCGTCATGGTTAGTGCATGGTTACTAATTATTTTACGGGGCACTTTGAAAGACAGGCGCTGGTCTTAGGACCTTGAAAACTTACGATATGGTACTGTTACGTCTACGACGCCTTCCTCGTGTGAAGCCATGGAGAAGAACAGCTCTATGATTTTCTAAGACACGTGAACAGTCTTCGAGCCATTATTAAATTTACTCTGGGAATAAAAAAGGTTGAACAGTTATCCTTTCTAGATTTTTTGGTTACGAGAAATGGTGAGAACCTGGGTCCTTCAAGGAGCAATGAGTACTCCACCAGTTGGGTAAGAATTGCCACAAAAAAAAAAAAAAAAAAAAAAAAACCGGCAAAGTGACACTTCGGAAGAAGAAATGTCGGGCACGTCCTTTCTGCCACATATCCGGATGGTGAATACAAAATCCTCCGTACTTTGCGCTAACACGGATACTTACTACATAGCAAGAAGGTCAAACAGTATCTCAGATTGGCCAAGGACAAAAGAAATTATTGGAAATATAATGGAATGTTTGGAGGATGATACATCGGTACCAGGATCACCGAACACATACGGTATTGCAGTTTGGGGCAGGTGGAGAAATCGGGCGTGGCGGCGGATGCGCTGTGTGAGACCGGTCACGGTTCGCTGACACGCTGGTTGTCGCTGTGGTTAACTACCACGCCCGTTTCTTCAGGGAAGTCATACAAATTCACAAACATGACAACAGTTTTAACAAGAAAGAAGAAAGCCCCAAGCTAAACAAATCCTGAATTCCCTTGCTTGTTGGTGCTATAGATGCATAATATAATACTCGGCCACGGACTTTACTCCATACCGCCATCAGCAGTGGAGGGTGACACTCTGACAAAACCTGCTACTCGTACTGGCGAAACGTCAGAAAAATTGTGAAATGTCGGCCGAAGATCCTCACAAGGGAACCTCCCCATCGCACCCCCCCTAAGATTTAGTTACAAGTTGGCACAGTGGATAGGTCTTGAAAAACTGAACACAGATCGATCGAGAAAACAGGAAGAAGTTGTGTGGAACTATGAAAAAAAAAAAGCAAAGTATACAAACTGAGTAGTCCATGCGGAAGATAGGCAACATCAAGGATAATGTGAGCTCAGAAGCGTCGTGGTCCCGTGGTTAGCATGAGCAGCTGCGGAACGAGAGGTCCTTGGTTCAAGTCTTCCCTCAAGTGAAAAGTTTAATTTTTTATTTTCCCAAAGTTATGATTTGTCCGTTCGTTCATTCATTGACGTCTCTGTTCACTGTAGTAAGTTTAGTGTCTGTGTTTTGCGACCGCAGAGCAAAACCGTGCGATTGGTAGACGAAAGGACGCGCCTCTCCAATGGGAACCGAAAACATTTGATCGCAAGGTCATAGGTCAACCGATTCCTCCACAGGAAAACACGTCTGATATATTCTATACGACACTGGTGACGGCATGTGATCGTGTGTCATTTACCAAAGTTCAGGCACTGACAATCAAATTCGCTCTCCAAAATTCCAGGACATGTTCAAATTTGCTTGGACATATGCAGGATTTAACGGTCTACACACGGAAAATTGTGAAAACGTTAAAAACATATGTTTTGACAGAGCACAGGGAAAACTGCGCAACTGTTGCAGTCATTTGTTGCAGTGTGGCAAACACTTATATTTTCATCACTTACTTGGGAGTGATTATCACATCCACAAGACAACCCAAATTGGGGAAGGTAGAAGAATCTTTTTACCCATTCGCCAAGTGTACAAGTTAGGTGGGTCGACAACTTATTCCTGCCATGTGACGCACATACCGTCACCAGTGTCGTATAGAATATATCAGACGTGTTTTCCTGTGGAGGAATCGGTTGACCTATGACCTTGCGATCAAATGTTTTCGGTCGCAAAACACAGACACTAAACTTATTACAGTGAACAGAGACGTCAATGAACGAACGGACAGATCATAACTTTGCGAAAATAAAAAATTAAACCTTTCACTCGAGGGAAGACATGAACCAAGGACCTCTCGGTCCTCAGCTGCTCACGCTAACCACGGGACCACGACGCTCCTGAGCTCACACTCTCCTTGATGTTGGCTATGTTCCGCATGGACTACTCAGTTTGCATACTTTGCTTATTTTTTTCATAGTTCCACACAACTTCTTGTTTTCTCGATTGATCTGTGTTCAGTTTTTCAAGGCCTATCTACTGTGCCAACTTATAACTAAATCTGAGGGGGGTGCGATGGGGAGGTTCCCTTGTCAGACAAAAGCCAGTACGCAACACTGTTTATCGATACGTCAAAATGTAGAACAAAAGCCTGCTACGGCAAGTGCTTGCCTACACGCATATTTCTTCACGTTTTAATAAAACTAGTACAGCCGTGACACCAACTACGTAGACAAGAACTGCGACAGTTTGCCAGAGCTGGCTTTCTGAGGTGTTGGAGGGAGGTGTGAGCCGTCGGTTGAGGAAGACAACAGGTTCCGCTTCGAAGACCTTGTGAAGCCTGTCAGCGAGTGACTGCGAAAGCGCTTGCTTCCGTTCCGGCCTTGGCTGGCTCTTCCTCGGCTGCACGTGACCGCCAGAAGAGCAGACCCACAGACTGCAGGCCACGGACCGGCGTCTGCGGCGCTGTCCCCCACACCCGCTCTCACATCCTGCTCACAGCCTGAGTCACCAGCGAAGGGGAAGGGCAACGGCACTGCCCACTGCACGGCCGGCACCTCGCCACTGACTATAACGCCTCCATAGCCACACTCGCCTCGAACACAAGGCCAGCACATTGGGAGACAATCACTCTACTCTGCCTGGCATACGAGGCACTGATATCAGCGGAACTGTGTTCTCGCTGCGTTCGTACCGATACCGGACGTCGGCTTGGTACTCTGATGTAATGGTCCGGTCTGTGACGTTCAAATGGCTCTGAGCACTATGGGACATAACATCTGTGGTCATCAGTCCCCTACAACTTAGAACTACTTAAATCTAACTAACCTAAGGACATACACACATCCATGCCCGAGGCAGGATTCGAACCTGCGACCGTAGCGGTCACGTGGTTCCCGACTGAAGCGCCTAGAACCGCACGGCCACACCGGCCGGCGTCTGTGACGTAATACGTGCCCCAACAGAGTTATAGTCCTCGATTTTCGGAAAACGTTCGACACAGTGCCCACGCGGTGGTCCACAGCAGACTTAACGAATCTCCCAGCATACGGATTAGATTCCCAGATATACGAGTGGCTCGAAGGCTTCTTCAGTTGTCCTCGGCGAAGAGTATTGAGAGACATGTTTATCGTCAGGAGTGTCCCAGGGAAGTATGATAGGGGCGCTCTTCTTCTCTATACGGGGCGAGTCAGGAGGAAAGGTACAGGCTTTGAGGGGCGATAATGATTTCAAACAAAAAACGTCATATGAACATTCGTCCTGTTCTTAACAGTTTCCGAGGAAACTAATGAGAACGATGGGAAACTGGATAATGCAGGCGCTAGTAAATGAAACACTGATTTAATATTTTGTTTAATTGTGTACATTTCCTCACAAAATTGTTCAACAAGTCGCAGAATTGTTCAAAAAGTCCACCGCCTGCTACAATGCATTTTGCAGTTCTTTTACACAGTTGCTGTGTTACTGATCTGAGTTCATCCGTACGGTCCGCTACCAGAGCACACGCATGTAAGATATGTCCGAAACGTTCCTAATTTGTGTCCACTCTACGCTTGTAACGTCGCTCTTAAGCCAACTCCACAAACAGTAATCCAGTGGAGCAAGATCGGGGGACCTCATTAGCCAAACAATGACTCCACGGCGATCTATCTAACGCCCAGGATCCGTTTCACTGAGCCGGGCGGGGTGGCCGAGCGGTTCTAGGCGCTACAGTCTGGGACCGCGCCACCGCTACGGTCGCAGGTTCGAATGTTGTCTCGGGCATGGATGTGTGTGATGTCCTTAGGTTAGTTAGGTTTAAGTAGTTCTAAGTTCTAGGGGACCGATGACCTCAGAAGTTAAGTTCCGTAGTGCTCAGAGCCATTTGATTTTTTTTAATGTTTCACTGTGGTACTGTGTCAACGGCCGTACGGAGTGTATATGTGAAGAGCTGTTGCATGTTCAGTACATTGACCCGTAGTGTTTTAATTGTACACACAACAACTCTGTAGTACACTAGTGTTAGCACTTTAGTACTGTGACGTGAGGTAAACAACGTGTACACTTGCAGTACTCGTCCCCCACCACGCGCAAGTGAAGAACTCATTGAAACGTTCAGTAAAGACAACACTATGTAGCCTGATGTCGCTTTCGTTATGTTCGTATGTGAGTGCTGGTGAACAAGGTCATGCCTCTGATTCCCGTGATTTTCAAACAGCTGTATGTCTGGGCATTTGTTCATTAAAGGTTTCCGTGAAGAATCACCAATACTATAACCTCTCAACACACTTACCTTTCCTCCTGGGCCAAACTGTCGGTCTGAAGGACACGATCAGCAGCAGTCTGCGACTGTTTTCCGATGACGCTATAGCGTTCAGGAAAATATCGCCGTTGAGTGACTGGAGGAGGATACAGGATTACAGGGTTTCTCCAGGTGTGATGAATGGCAGATTGCTTTAAACACAGAGTTGAGTAAGTTAATGCAGGCGAGTAGGAGAAACAATACCGTAATATTCGACTACAGCTTTAGCGGTGTCCTGCTTGACACAATCGCGTCGATTACATATCTAGACGTAAGGTTGCAAAGCAACACGGAATAAAAAGGGCATGTAAGGGCGATAGTAAGGAAAGTGAATGGTCGGACTCCGCTTTACTGGGAGAATTATAGGCAAGTGTAACTCATCAATAAAGGTGACCGCATATAGAACGCTAAAGCGACCCTTTCTTGAGTTCTGCTAGAGTGTTGGGGTTCCCCACAACGCTGGACTAAAGTAAGATATCTAAACAATTCACTGGCAAGCCGCCAGATTTGTTACAGATATGTTGGATCAACACGCGAATATTACGGAGCTGCTCTGTGAGCTCAACCCTGGAGGGAAGACGACTTTCTTTTCGCGAAGCACTACTGAGCAAATTTTGGGACCCCGAATTTGAAGCTGACTGCAGAAAAATTCTACTGCTGCCGACTTACATTTCGCGTATGTACCACGAAGATACGAAAAATTAGCACTCGTACGTAGACATACAGAAAGTCTTTTTTCCTCTCGCTGTATTTGCGTTGGAACAGGAAACAATGAGACTAATGCAACAAAGTATCCTCCGCAATGTACCATATGTTGGTTTGCGTGATATGTATGTGTATGAAGATAACAGAACACTAACAACATTTACTTTGGATTATTATTATTCTTTCTTTACTCAGACGTTATGTCTGGTCAAAAATGGAAAGTGACAAGGGCCTTGATCAAGCGTGACTTCCTTTTAACTGTACGGTATATGTTATATTGCATTTAGGAACTTTCGGGTAATTGAACATGTATCAATAATTACGGATTTCTGTAGTTGTATATATAAGTTTGGATGTAGCTGTATTGCATTGATGTACTGGTGGATATTGTGTGGTATGACTCCTGTAGTTGATAGTATAATTGGTATAATGTCAATTTTATCCTGATGCCACATGTCCTTGACTTCCTCAGCCAGTTGGATGTATTTTTCAATTTTTTCTCCTGTTTTCTTTTGTATATTTGTTGTATTGGGTATGGATATTTCGATTAGTTGTGTTAATTTCTTCTTTTTATTGGTGAGTATGATGTCAGGTTTGTTATGTGGTGTTGTTTTATCTGTTATAATGGTTCTGTTACAGTATAATTTGTATTCATCATTCTCCAGTACATTTTGTGGTCCATACTTGTATATGGGAACGTGTTTTATAAGTTTATGTTGTAAGGCAAGCTGTTTATGTATTATTTTTGCTACATTGTCATGTCTTCTGGGGTATTCTGTATTTGCTAGTATTGTACACCCGCTTGTGATGTGATCTACTGTTTCTATTTGTTGTTTGCAAAGTCTGCATTTATCTGTTGTGGTATTGGGATCTTTAATAATATGCTTACTGTAATATCTGGTGTTTATTGTTTGATCCTGTATTGCAATCATGAATCCTTCCGTCTCACTGTATATATTGCCTTTTCTTAGCCATGTGTTGGATGCGTCTTGATCGATGTGTGGCTGTGTTAGATGATACAGGTGTTTGCCATGTAGTGTTTTCTTTTCCCAATTTACTTTCTTCATATCTGTTGATGTTATATGATCTAAAGGGTTGTAGAAGTGGTTATGAAATTGCAGTGGTGTAGCCGATGTATTTATATGACTGATTGCTTTGTGTATTTTTCTAGTTTCTGCTCGTTCTAGAAAGAATTTTCTTAAATTGTCTACCTGTCCATAATGTAGGTTTTTTATGTCGATAAATCCCCTTCCTCCTCCCTTTCTGCTTAATGTGAATCTTTCAGTTGCTGAATGTATGTGATGTATTCTATATTTGTGGCATTGTGATCGTGTAAGTGTATTGAGTGCTTCTAGGTCTGTGTTACTCCATTTCACTACTCCAAATGAGTGGGTCAGTATTGGTATAGCGTAAGTATTTATAGCTTTTGTCTTGTTTCTTGCTGTCAATTCTGTTTTCAGTATTTTTGTTAGTCTTTGTCTATATTTTTCTTTTAGTTCTTCTTTAATATTTGTATTATCTATTCCTATTTTTTGCCTGTATCCTAGATATTTATAGGCATCTGTTTTTTCCATCGCTTCTATGCATTCGCTGTGGTTATCCAATATGTAATCTTCTTGTTTAGTGTGTTTTCCCTTGACTATGCTATTTTTCTTACATTTGTCTGTTCCAAAAGCCATATTTATATCATTGCTGAATACTTCTGATGTCTTCAGTAATTGGTTGAGTTGTTTGATTTGTTTATGCCAGTAGTTTTAGATCATCCATGTATAGCAAATGTGTGATTTTGTGTGGGTATGTTCCAGTAATATTGTATCCATAATTTGTATTATTTAGCATGTTGGATAGTGGGTTCAGAGCATGGCAGAACCAGAAAGGACTTAAAGAGTCTCCTTGGTATACTCCACGCTTAATCTGTATTGGCTGTGATGTGATGCTATTTGAATTTATTTGGATATTAAGTGTGGTTTTCCAATTTTTCATTACTATGTTAAGGAACTGTATCAATTTAGGATCTACTTTGTATATTTCCAGTATTTGTAGTAACCATGAGTGGGGTACACTATTAAAGCTTTTTGGTAATCAATGTATGCGTAGTGTAGCGACCTTTGTTTAGTTTTAGCTTGATATGTCACCTCTGCATCTATTATCAGTTGCTCTTTACATCCTCGTGCTCCTTTGCAACAGCCGTTTTGTTCTTCATTTATAATTTTGTTCTGTGTTGTATGTGTCAATAATTTCTGTGTAATGACTGAAGTTATTATTTTGTATATTGTTGGTAGGCATGTTATGGGGCGATATTTAGCTGGGTTTGCTGTGTCTGCTTGATCTTTAGGTTTCAGATAAGTTATTCCATGTGTAAGTGAATCAGGGAATGTGTATGGGTCTGCAATGTAACTGTTAAATAATTTAGTTAGATGTGAATGTGTTGAGGTGAACTTCTTTAGCCAGAAATTTGCTATTTTATCTTTTCCAGGGGCTTTCCAATTGCGAGTAGAATTAATTGCTTGGGTGACTTCATGTTGCAAAATTTTTACTTCAGGCATTTGTGGTATCAACTTGTATGTGCCTGTTTCTGCTTGTATCCACCGTGCATGCCTGTTATGTTGCGGCGGGTTTGACCGTATGTTGCTCCAGAAGTGTTCCATTTCAGTTATGTTTGGTGGATTGTCTATTTTAATGCGTGTGTTATCTATTGTGTGTAAAATTTCTTTTGGTTTGTGTTGAATGTTTGGTTTTCTTTCCTTCTATTTTCACTTTTTTTGTATCTTCTAAGTCGTTTGTCCAATGCTTGTAATTTCTGCTTCTTTTCATCTAATTGCTCTATCGCTTCTTGTTGTGAGATTTTACCTAACCTTTTTCGTTTTTTTCTGACATTTCATTTCTTATAAATTTTGTTAGCTGTCCGATGTCTTTTCTCAGTTTTTCTATTCTGATCTGTAGCCTGTGTTGCCATGCTGGTTTTGTGGGTTTCTTCTGTGTGTTGGTTGGTTCTGATCTCTGCATAGTGTGTATATTTAGTGTAGTGAGTGCTCCTATATAAACCAGTAGTTGTAAATCTTCCATTGTTGTGTTTTCATTTATTTTGTTGTGTATGATTGTGTTGACAGTTTTTATTGTTGTTTCGACTTGTGGGTTATTTGGCGGTCTATGCAAGAATGGTCTAATGTCTGTATTTGTGTCTTTGTATTCTATATATGTCAGCTGAAATTTTTCTTCTATATCTAACATGTGTGTCGCTTCGTGTTCTATTTGTGCTTGTTCTGGTGGCTGTCTTAAGATTTCGTTTTCCTCTGATTGTTTAATTGATGCGTGTTGTTCTTTATTTGTTTGCTCTGGAATGTTTGAGTCCATTACTGTATTTTCTTCTTCTTCTGATTGCACATTATTTTGTTCCAGTATTTGTTGTACTTGTTGTTTGATGTTTTCTAATTCTGACTGGGGTATCCTGTTATTTTTTATTATTACACGGATCTGATCAGCTAGTCGTTGCTCTGTTAAAAAGTTTAATTCTGGGTATCTGGTAATAAATGTTGTGTATACTTTTGATCTGTATCCAGTTGTGTTGGTTCCTAGGTTTGTTGCTTGGTAATAACAGAACATGAGGTGTCGATTAACTTCATCTGACCATCTCATCCTCTGTCTGTTTTCCTTCTAGGGTGGTTGCAGGAAGCATATCCTGCAAAACACCTCTATTTGGATTTACCATTGTGGGCGGGCATAGGGTTCAAGCGTCGTCCCCGACCATGACGGCGCTTGTCCGAGGCTTCTTTAGTTCTGTCCTGAACCAACTAATCACACTAAAAGGGGGGTTACCCCTATTAGTGGTTTGTTCTTTTCGTCACCTTTTACGACTGGCAGAACAATACCGGAGGCCTATTCTTTTCCCGGGCCTCCACGGGGTTTATTATTATTATTATTATTATTATTATTAGTAGTAGTAGTAGTAGTAGTAATAGTAGTAGTAGTAGTAGCAGCAGCAGCAGCAGCAGCAGCAGCTTTATTCGACCCTTTCTGATGCAACTTCGTTCTGTCACTACGGGTCTCCCGTCCAAGTATCTGAACTGTTTTTCAGAGTTCTTTCCGTTGTTTTAGCACAAATTTATGAAGGTCGAACTGTCTCATCCGGTGCCAGTGGGTCAACATCTGCTCCCTTTAAATCCTTCTGGGTGTCAGCAAGCCATCGTCCTCTCATGTTTCGGGTCCCATTTACGGCATTGATAATTAATCGTGATTCGTCCATTTGTCTTACATACACACAAATTTCGGGCAATTTATGTGCAATGAAACAAAATCGTTCATTAGCTGATTCTATTTCATGTTTTGGGCGGTAGTTGCGATCGTATACTGATGTATAGCGTAGCTCGCAATCTGCGTTAGGTTGTAAATAATGATGTTTGGCTTGGGGGACGCCCAACTGCGCGGTTATCGGCGCACGTACAAATTCCCAACCTTTACTCAGCCCAATCTCGCCACTTTCATGAATGAGGATGAAATGATAAGGACAACACAAACACCCAGTCATCTAGAGGCAGGTGAAAATCCCTGACCCCGCCGGGAATCGAACCCGAGACACCGTGCTCGGGAAGCGAGAACGCGACCGCGAGACCACGAGCTGCGGACGTTAGGTTGTAACGTGACTGCTCGGTTGTGAGTTGGCGAAGCCTACGAATGTGTAGTAATGAGAATAACAGTAGTCTTCTCAAGGTGATTTTTTACGCATACTGGAACGGTGCACTAAACTGATGCGACGATAAGTAATGAGATTGCGATACGCACATACACGGATGTCGGTAGTATCGTGTACACAAGGTAGAGCAGGGCAGTGCAATGGCGGAGCTATCATTTGTAAATTTATGGGACATAATCGAGAGGTCAGTTCGTGCACAAAATCCTGCACCACCAACACTTTCGCAATTATAGATGGCTATAGAGACAGCATGGCTTAATATTTCTGCCGGGGACTTCCAACGATTTGGTGAGTCCATGTCACGTCGTGTTGCTGCATTGCATTGGGACAAGAAGGTCTGCCACGATATAAGGAAACATCCCATGACTTTTGTCACCTCAGTGTATTTTACTAGGCAGGGACACCTTGCGGATAGTCTGCCAAGGCATCCAGGAACGATGAGAAAACCTTTCGATAAATCTGGAATCAGAGATCCCAATCGATTGCACTCGCTACTTCGTGAGAATAAAGAGCAGTTGTGTTTCAAAAGAACGATATTTCCTGAATCCGCGGTTATCTGTCGATATAGATTTTTTTTCCTTCTCGAGATATTTCATAATGTTGGAATATAGAGTACGTTTCAAAAACCAACTACAAATCGATGCCAGTAACGAGGGTATGAAAGCTGGCGCTGAAATTTTTTAGTTTAATATCCACAATCGTGTGCTTCCTGTTATATTTGCACAGTGCGTGAGAAATGTCTCGTACGTTACTTAAATGCTTTATTCTGGACTACGCAATTAACTTTGATCAGCATAAGATAAAAGCTTACTTCAAATCCCACAAGACTTGCTTCAAAATATTCTACTTAAGAAAACAGGGCCCAAAAACTTCTGACGGGTTATAACTGCACAGATTTGATTGAAACGCAAAGCGCTGATAAGGTCGCGCTATGTGTGTTAGGAACTCAGTTTCCACTCAGCTCGCGAAAAAGCGGCATGGACTTCGCGCTGGATCTTTCAGGGAATTCAAGGCCTGGAAATATACACGAACTTCCACTTCTGTTTCACTGCACGGTGTCAGCGGAACGTATTTACCCGCTGGCTAGAGAGCTAGGCACTCAGGGGCTATCAATCGATCGCAGCTGGGCGTAATTAATTACGTGTTCGCGTCGAGAAGCAGGACCTCCTATAGCAAAAATACCATCCACTGGCGAAATCGAAAGATCGTTTCTCAACATAAACAAAGAGAGCATTTCGAGGTGCTTATTGACGCGCAGTTGAACGCTTAAATGTATGGCATAGCGACCCCGAAGTGCGCAAGACGTTATCTGTTTCCTAGACTCTGAAGCTGTATTAAAATAACTGCGGAAATTCAATAACAGCATTAATCTTGCACATTCTGAAATAGTGTTTCTTGCGTGTAAGACGAAAACAGAAAACATTGGTGGCGTTAATTGCTTTTTCTTGCACAGTACACCCACTTTGTCAACAATTTTTGCTGATTCAGCTCTGCTAAGAACATTTTTATTTAGCCCAAAACCTAACTACAAAACCCATCATCTATGAAAAATACTGAAACTTGCGTCCGACTATATATAAAACAAAGCTTTATACAACGTGCTTCTGTGAGATGCTGTCACAACAGCTTCTAGTCAGGTTCAGATTTCCTCGCCAGTAATTCGATCGTTGCCTTCATCCAAGGTTACCGAATCTTACCAGCTCAAGTTTACACGTAATGACTAATGTCATTCACTTCCGTATGGTTTAAAACTACGTCCAAACCAGTTTAAATAAATGTCATGAAGGCCTTTAGCTGAGCAGCCTATATCACAGTACCTCACATTTAAATCCTGTCTTCAGTTCTTGTCTCCTTCTGCAACGAACCAACGGTTCGTCAACAGAGCTCTCGACTAAGCCGTTCAAGAAACGCAAAGACAAATATGAAATGGAAAAATAAGGAACTGTAAACCTATGGTTGAATGCCTAACTGCTGGAGAATTTTAGGCTTCACTTTACTAATGGCTAACGGCACTGAAGAACTCAATTGTTTACTGACCATGCCACTAACTTGTTTCAGCATAAATCGTTCAGAAATTAATGTTAGAGCCAACACATGGGTCACGGCGCGGACAAATCTCGAAGTCAGAATATAACTAAATTGGTAAGCGCGTGAATATGAAGTTAATAATATAAATTCAAAATCATTCCGAACCATCTAACTAGATTAGCACCATTCAGATCTAAAAACGGATTCTGAAATAATTTTTCAAGGAGGCGGTTGGTTCTTTTTGCTTTTGATGTGGTCTATGGTGGGCTTTAAGGAGCACCATTAGTTAATGGGCGGTTCCTTAGTTAACAACCAAAAGAGATTAACCATTTTAGTACCAAAAACCGAAACGATATATTTCTAAGATCCCTATCTCGAACAACCTTGATATCATTATCTGTTTTCTAGGTATAGGTTTTCAAAGTTACCTTACCTGTACACGTAAAATCCAGTATGAGGCGCAACAGTTTATGAAGTGAGGTAGCATGGAGGTTATGTAGTAAAGTGTCTCCCCATCGTCATCATCATAAGGGTTCTCGGAACCCCATGTTGTAGTACCGAAGTAAATGCAAAATTTTTGTGCGCATAAAATCCGGTGTGATGTGTAAAATTAGTTTTGCGTTATTTCAATTTCACATAACAAAATTTTGGTGCCCCAAAATTTCTTTTCACATGAGTCACGTACCCTGTTGTGGCAGGGAAAAGAAGGGAACTAGAGGAAAAATGCTCCTATGGAAGCACAAAAAAAGGGTGAATATGCTCCTGTTTAAAAGACTGACTGACTGAAAATTGGGATGTTAGCTGCCTCATTCCAACTTCTTTAGCACCTTTAAAAACTTTCCTAAAAATTCTGGCATGCGAACGTATCCGCGCTTTTTATGCTGAGACACGAGGAGACAATCGCAGTGGGAAAGAGACGGAGCAGAAATTTGGAAGAAGAATAATGAGAAGGAGATAGTGGATGTAGGTGAGAGCCAGTGACAATGAGACACAGAGTCTATGACGATGACAACGAGAAGGGGACCGAGATGAAGACAGTGATATGAGACAGCAGTAGTAAGACAGAAAGAAGGAAACCGTGGCTTCAAGACACGAGACAGTGACAAGTAACGGCGCGTTTACACCCGTGCGCCTTGCGGCTAGTCGCCGTTTGGCTGCAGCTCACACCCCACACGGAAGTAACGGTGTCCACTGTGAACACAGGTGTGAATGGAATTACTCGCAAAGCAAATGCTGAGGAAGAGTGCCTCTACTTGTGTGTTGGCCAACAGTCGCACGGCGATTAGACGCACAGATGCAAACCCACCTATAGAGAGAGCGAAAGTGCTAGCGGATGGATATGAGAAACTTACCGTGATAGACTACTGCATGTGACTTAGCGAAGTGGCGGCAGTGGTTAGCGCACCTGATTTGGATTCGAGAGGACAACAGTTCAAATTCGCGTCCGGCCATCCTTATTTAGGTTTTCCGTGATTTCCTTAAATCGTTTCAGGCAAATGCCGGGATGGTTACTTTAACCATCCTTTCCTAATAAGAGTTTGTGCTCTGTCTTCGACCTCGTTGTCGACGGGACTTTAAACACCAACCTCCACCTATATTGCTTGTGAGCGAGTTACAGTTAGGGGTGCAACTGGAAATGAGCTGCATGTTAAAAAGATCGCGAATATGTTCGTCGCATGCCAAAACATCTGGGACCCTTTTCAGTCTTAGTCTTTCAAACAGGAGCATATTCACCTTTTTTGTTCTCCGACAGGAGCATTTTTCCACTGTGGAACAATGACAAAACTCTACGAGCAGCCCAAGGCGTTGCTAGCTACCTGTTTAATACTCTCAAGAGCCACAACGCTAGCCCTGAAGAGGTCCTGTCGTTATGATAGAAAAGGCGCATGATGACGAAAACACTCTGGAATTCTGTTGGACAACCATAAAACTATAGAAGCTGAATAAGCTAACAGATTACTTGGAGAGATGCAGATTCGCATTTAATTTCGTTCAAGCTTTCCATAGCTAACTACGCTTGATCTACGAATTTCAATTTGTCATCGGCGGCGCAGTGCTCCATAAAGTAAGGGAAAATATTCCCCTCCGGCTGACTCATCTCCACGGTGTCCCCCACCGCCCGCGGCGCCAACCCCTGCGTTCTCAGTCGTAAATGGCGAGGGGACGAAACGGAGATTGAAGACTGTGATACGAGCAGTGAAGTTCCCTGCAGTAGAATCAGTGGGAGAACAGATCCCAGACGAATACACCAGGAATATTTTTACCGACGTTCAGACGGTCAGGTGACTCATACTTGCGGTATTTAATGTACCAGAGACTTTAATTAAACGCAGGACAAACAATTCTATTGCATCCCCATTTACGCAGATTTAAATCCTATTTGCGTAAGTGCACTGAATGAGTTACCATGTACCAAACGAAAAATTGTGATAATAAAAGTGGACAGAATGGCGCAGTCATTAGTGATAATACGAACAATCGTCTTAAAACAGAACTCTTCCAATGGTCAGATATTTCTTTCTGAATTACGTGAAATTATAGGCTTCGTTGTATCAGGTTTGCTAGTACTTACAGAGCCAATAAACACAGGCAGGAAAAACTAGTGGCAGAGGGGGCTGGATGGAGCGACGTAACAACCCCCACACCTCCCCACCCCCAAAAAAGACAGATAGCCGATTAACAATATTTTATTGTAATTTTAATTAAAATCCTCGGCATTTGTGTCACGTTAAATGAAAATAGCCCTGATTCCACGCCTTTGAGAAAATTGTCTCTATAGACTTGTGCTTTTCAAAAATATTCATATGGCACGACTTACTTCGTCGCCGCAAAGTCGATTTCCACATTACTGAAAGTGGCTGCATCCTAACCACGTCGTTATCAATCGCTAACGACGTGTGTGCGGTAACTGCAGGATCCGCGTTTATTTGAAGTGTACGGCCACGGCTGAAGAAGCAGCGTATTTCTGCCGACCCGCTTGTGTACATTGTTCTCAATTAACGGCTTGATCGGACAGTAATTGCAGCCGCGTTGTGCGACTGACATTGTGATTAATGACGTTTTGTGTTCGATTTTTCTGGAGAAAAACGTACCCATTAATAGGAGATTTAAAAAAGATACGAGTGTATCAGTTCAATGATGATAAATTTTGCAGGATAATTAAAGTAATTTTAAATCTAGCGACAAAATTATTATATTTACATTTTACTAATAGTTGCTCCTCAATGGATTCCTACAGTCCAGATATCAGTATCAATTATGGCATTCTTTATTCAGCTGGTACCACAGTGAAGCTCCTACCTCACAAGATCATTCATTAACTGTCAATTTTCGCCGACATTCTGTTCGGTCTTGTCCGTTAACTCGTTGGTCTGTAATCGGTTGTTGGATCTGGCTTTCGCTTCCATTTGTAGGCGCTTACATTGCAATCGTGATGTTTCCCTCACGTTGTTCGACGGTTCCCCGAAATCGGGATGGGAGGATTACAGATCCAATGTTGATGCAGCCTAATGTTAATGTCATCACTCGCAGGGAAAGGCCTTTACTTTGCGATTGCCTAACTTCGCGCACTTTCGCTATACGGGCAACTGTTGACTTTACCGACAAACCAACATTTACGCTGCAGATATGGCGATACTCTAAGCAAAGCCGCAACTCTAGCACAAGGTCACAAAACCGCCACTTTTGATGACCATGGGGCAAGTTTTCAAATTAAAAGTAACAGATGAGCCAGTGAGATTATGTATCAAGTAATGTTACGGGTTTATCACATAACACAAGAAAAACGTTGCAGAATTATGAACCCATTCACCCACACACTACTCTTCGTGGAGTCAATGATTTCCACCACCTGAAATTCCGAATAATTATATCTCTAGAACAAGTCGCTTCGTGAATTTTATTCTACCCCACTTTTCTTACTTCGCCACAATTTAACGTCAACTGCGAATGTGTTTTAGCTACTAGCAAGTAGCAAAGGCTTTCGTAAATTAAAACTAGATATTTTAGTCAATGACAGGAAAAACCCATATTCGGCTTACAGTACACCAAATGTTCAAATGGCTCTAAGCACTATGCGACTTAACTTCTGAGGTCATCAGTCGCCTAGAACTTAAAACTACTTAAATCTAACTAACCTAAGGACATCACACACATCCATGCCCGAGGCAGGATTCGAACCTGCGACCGTAGCGGCCGCTCGGTTCCAGACTGTAGCGCCTAGTACACCAAATTCACAATAATTTTTTTACTACCATTGTCTCATTTATTTGGTATAATACAATTACGGAAGAGTATGCGTCATCTCTCTCATTAGGTGATAAAATGTATGATAAGACGGTACATCGTCACTAACGTGTGTTCATCCTCCAAAAGTAATGATGAACCTCACGGGCAAATACCATGTCATTTTCTGGTCCACCAGTTTACGTGCATTCTTCACTGGGCAGCAATTCACTGGCCAACTGAAACGTACACTTCTTGCTACGTTATGCACGTTTATTACAGATTAAGTCTATCTTCCACACAACGTACTGGAATCGCACAAAAAAAAGTTATGTCGCGATGTCAAAGTGGAACAAAGCTGAATATCTATAAATCTTATTGTAATTAAATACAAGCCTACGCCGTAAAGTCTGCATCATTGCTGAAATAGAAATTACACATTAAAAAAGTAAAACAAAAATACAGATTTTTTTTCTTGTACCACACATACACTGAAAAATGCCTACTGTGACCAAGAGTTGTGGCGGCAAAGTGTGCTCGCTGTCATGATTAGACATTGCAAATGATGCACTAATCGAAAGAAAGCTTTGCTAAATGCTTAAAAATCTGGTTTCCCACCATTTGTGTGGACTGTATGTTTAAAGACGTAGTATACAACGTTAAAACAATGAACCAATTGTTTTTCACCGCATAAAAAATTGCCACAAAACATGAGACACCTACAATTGAAGGAAAACAGTGAAATAGGGGGAGGGGACTAACAGTATGTCGAGTTGTTCCCCAGAACTTACATTGAGTATGATCAAACTGTTGACATCATAATATTCTCGGCTCAGTCTAGAGAGTAGTCGCGGACGTGGGATAAAGGGCCCAAAAATAGACGACAAACAAGAAATATTAATGGTTAAATTAAGATTTCCTGTTGGGAAAACTTAAACCTGTTAATTACGTATTTCAAAGGATGCTCACATAGCTGGCAATGGATTGGGCTGTATCTTACACCTAATGATAGATCCCCAGACTTCCAGACTACTCTTTCTTCCGCATTCGTGGGAGTTCCATATTTTCGCAACCCTACAGCGACTTAAATCATTGTTCCGATGAGACAATGGTCGCACGTTTCCTCCGACAGAAGTCAGCAGCTAGACCTAGGAAAATGTACATTATATTAAATACTGCAATACAGAATTAATGAAATTTTACACTGAAAAATATAGCAGAACTGTTACTAATGGTATAGACAGTACGGAATTGACAGGATCTAATACTTCTGGCAAATGCGATCTAAATCAACGAGAAATAAACTACAGTAAATTGTAAAGTAAACAAAAGCGACGTGTGGAAGCTGTAACAGCTGTGACAATCCTTTAAATATTCATCTGATAAATTCCAGTAAACACAAGTCACTTCCAAACCGAATATGTAATGACAGATTTGTGAGCTACTGGATAAAACGTACACGCAGTGAAACTACAACATTTGTTGATTTTCACCTTTGTTATCAACAAACACACCGTAGTTGGAACATTCATACCTTAGACGAATTTGGTTCCATCAAGTAAACCAAATAATTAAGTTGTACAACATGAGCCTTAAATCTATCTAAATTACCTCAGTGCATAATACTACGATAACTTCATTTCTCAGAAACATCTTCAGACGACAGTGTAGAAAGTGTCATCTGTTTGCGCTAGAAAGCAGATTTTAGTGTTGACATCAACATTTCAGTGGATGCAGATAGTTTTTGTATGCATAGACATGTGGTCACAGCTATCACAAAATAAAGATTATCACAAACATCGAATACAGCCACAACTGTCACTCTCAGATCCACACCTAGCGAGATGTTGACAATCGTACCTGACATGCTAGCTTCCCATGAAGAACACACTGTAGATATAGTCATAATTACTGACTGCAGGAAAACTGCGGGTAAAACAATGGTTTTCCAGACAGCATTTACTTTTGATTACAAGCATAATAGTGGACGCCAAATAGAAACAATTTGACACATAGAGTGCTTACCGCCATCACAAGTTCAAACGGATATTTGTAGACGCGCACGGGTGACTGGTACTTCTGAACCATTTTGAAGTCAACTGCTGTGAACTTGCGTCAAGGAATCATAAATAAATACAACATAGCATCAGACAACGCACTCTCCTCAACCACTGGTAGCAGACTACAAGGAGAAGGTCTGCGTAACTAAAGCTGTCAAAGATTATAACTCAATACGCTACCGTATGCAACTCCCATATCGATACTCAATGATCGATCTTTACGAATGTCGACAGTGTTACACATTGCATCGACTTACAAAACCTTATCGATACAAGCTAAATGCCATGGTAAACAGTAAACACTAAACAGGACACCGAAAGTAGACAGCACTACAACAGTTTATCGCAAATATACGTGCTTTGTAATTTGAAAACAGTTGATTATTTAGTAATAATATCTTTTAAGTTGTACGCCCCGCTATCTCAGTATACACAAGTTTTTTCAAAGCGACAGTCGATGTTATTCTAAGCCACCTCAGTTACAATGACTAGTAGTAACGTTTGTTATTGATTACATAAAGGGGAAATACGTGTAAACTCGAGGAAACGATATGTGCGTCTGAAGGAGGGTGGGTCATTTTGGAATTACAAGACGTTTATTGTGACCAGGACGTTCATACGTGTTCGTTCTCGAGACTGGAGATTAACAAGAACGTTATAATTGAGCCTGATTCTCATTTGCAGAACTATACGAATGTTGTGTCTTCTCCACGATCGACACAGCACATTATTATTGTCATCGGGATCACACAAACTTCGTTTAGACAAGCAATAGACACACCTTATTTAAGGGTGTAATCGTTAGATATTTAACGAATGCCCGAACATCACTCAGCTTAACTAACAAGTAATAAACAGTGACAAACGTCATTTGAAAATGATGCAGTAATTAAAAGTTCGTTACTGCTTTTGTCAATACAGATTTAGACACTGATGCCAATAATGACTTGTAACCATACAGGGATACTGATCACCATCAGGGGTCTTGAAAAATTTTTGTTTCTTTGTTATGTAAGAGCTATTTGAGTAACTTATGTTTCAATAATATCTGTAATCAGCAAATGATACAAGTGTAATAAAGTCAAATATCACGATATCAACATATTTCTGAGAACCATGAAAACTATTGTTAACAAGTCATTGTTCTGCAGAAAAGCATTCAAAGACTGTAACATAATATGCGTGACTCTCTTGGGTTTGTGAAACCCTGACGACCTTTATCATGGCATTGGAAAAGCAGACAGCTTGTGAAAGCATTGGTCATCTGGCATATGAAATAACATTTAATGTTGTCAGAACTGATAACAGCGTTTTGATTGATACTCTGGCCACTCAGTGCTACAAGTCACACAATTTTCTTTTCTTCTTTCCTTTCATTTTCAGAAATATGGTATCATACTTTCTTCCCACAAAGACATCTGTTATGTATCTAAACAAATCATTGCATTACAACAATATACATATGACCACATATACAAACAAAAACTCATGAACATCAGTAAAACTAAAAATTCTGCAGTTTTCTTATCAGCTGTAAATGTATTGTCCCCTGCAGTATTTTATGTTCAGGTTACGCTGTATTCACAAAGGGCATGCTTGGTGATGTATCACACTGCCTCAACTTTTTCTTGCATTGTAGCATCATCAGTTTTAACACAAACTTTCTTGTGCTGTAGAGGATTTCATAGTCAAAAATGTATTCTTCCTTGGTATTGTTGAACTGTCCCTTACGATGTAGAAATTGTCAGAACTGCATTTACCAGTACCTATCAGATGTATAACATGTAACCAGCTTATTATTATGGGCAGCATCATTTGCCACTGTTAGATCAACAAATTCAGCTCATATTACCGTATCTCTTACTACTCCGTCTGCAGTGTGTCATGTCAAAGTTAGGAACTCCCTGTGTGAAATCCACATTCTTCCTTTATAAGTATTCAGCCAACATCTTCCTTGACACAGTTAAGTATCATTCTTTTGTAGAGAAGCAGAAGTGCCCAAAGTTTGTTAGATCTGAAGCATCAAACCATAGTTTAGTAAGATTACAACATCAACTTTGCACAATATTTCAAGCATTTGGTTTAGCTCAGGGTTCAGTTTTTGATTGTAAGCCCAGTTGTTTATATTTGTTTGGTTTAAGTTATAGCTCATCTTGTTTCACAGCAATGCTACTTTCCATTAAAAGACTATGGTTATCGCCATAGGGAAGTTAACAAACGCACATATTTACAATTCAATAGTCAGTTAGACTACTGGAAGCAAAGAATGTCTGTGTTAACGCATCTCAGGTGGATGTCAGAGAGGGTACTTTGTCAGAGGTTGTAGATTTGTAATGTTTTTTAACTGGTTCACAGTCTGCAGTCCCCACAAATCCCAGAGCCTCCCCCCCCCCTCCCCGCCCATCAGTCGTACAGAGTGCTGTCGAAGGTGTTCAGAATGTAATCCTGTAAGTGCTGCTTTGAGCAGTGGGGCAGCCGAAATGAGAAATGTTCAGTGTCTGAGCGCAAGTTGTTTACAAAGCTTGCGGTAATGTTTGTTGGTTGGTGCAGTACAGTGAACAAGGTCGAGACTTGCCCTGCTTGTTTGCCACAGTGTCTGGTGAGTGTGAATGGGTCATAATTGAGGACTCAAGCTGGTTTCAAACAGCAAATGGAGACTTAGAGGTTTGTTGTGCAGTAAAATAATAAATGAAATTGATAGATGAAAAATCTATTAACCAAGCAGCAGCAGAACACACACATAAAAGAAGGTTATAATCAGGCAAGTTTTCAGAGCCAGTGGCTACTTTCTCAGGCAGATTGGTTGAGGAAGAAGGAAGAGGGATGAAGGAAAAGGACATCTAGGAAAAACGGGGTAGCAGTAAGGCTCCCCTGACCTGGGGTTCTGGAAGAATTTCCCAAAATCTACCCCCTTTTCCTAGACCTCTCCAGTCCTTTTCCTTCACCCCTCTTACTTCCTCCTCAACCTTTCTGCCTGAGGAAGGTGCCACTGGCTCCGAAAGCTTGCCTAATTGTAACCTTCTTTCATGTGTGTGTTCTGCTGCTGTTTGATGAGTAGATTTTTTTATCTATCCAGTTACATTATTTTGTCAATCAATCAATTGATTTCATTGTTAAAATAATAAATGTGTTGTCTCCCCTTTGGAAAACTGTATGTGGTCCGAAATATGGGGGCTGCAGTGCTCTCCGTATGGTGTCGTCTCTTAACATAACACAGTCACAATGTGTGAAGACGTTTTGCATGAAAACTTTTGGTAGGGTGTGTGATGTGGTGGTGGTTTGTGGACCGTGCAATGTGTTTTCATACTCTGCTGACTAGTTCTGGTAACTCTGAAGCATTCGGTGGTTCAACAAATTCTGCCGGGAGATGTAAAGGTTTACCATAGAAGACTTTGGCTAGTGCTTCCTGCAAGTTCTCTTTGAAGGTACTGTGTATACCCAAAAACACCTAAAGAAGTCTGTCATACCTTGTCTCCATGGCATATTAAAGCTGCCTCCAGAGTGCAATGACCCTGGTCTGCCAACCTGTTGCTTTGGGGGTAGTAAATGGTAGTGCAAAAGCACATGATGAAGCCAGCAGAGTTCCATGAGAGGGCTAACTCAGATTGATAGCCCTGGTCAGTGTCAATTACACCCAGGCAACAAAGTCTAGAAATTCACAACAGTAAGAATGCCTTAGCTGTTGATTCTCCAGTAGTGTCAGCCAGTGTGCTGCCTCCACCCAGCATGTAACACAGTCAATTACTGACAGAATGTATTTATAACAATTTGACTCTAGAATGGGCCCAGGCAGGTGTAAGTGAACAAGTTCTAGTCTGTAAATGTTTTTTAATACCAGTCACAAACTTTGTTGACTATTGTATGACTTATTTATTTAGCAACATGTTTCGAGGGAAAACCTCATTTTCGGACTAAATGGCATTACAAAAACAATTTTACCATAAGGTCATACTGATGTTACATAGTCTTTTCGTAAATTTTTCTGTGGTTATCTGTGTTCTTATGATGGGGCAGACTCGTTGTGATGCGCTGAGGTCTTTCCATTTCTGTGGCTCCCTTGGCTTTCTTGGTCACTGTTCACAAATTTTCACTAACGTAACAGTAACTTGTAAACACAAAAACAAATCTGTAGTGCTTTATCAATGCTTTGGAATGTTACTAATTTACAGCTTATATGCATGTGCTTTCTTGAGATGGCTTTCATTAAATCGAAAAAGTTATCATACTTTTCTGGAGTAAAGTGATATTTTAGAATGTCTTCATCTGGATCTTGATAAATGTTTTCCTTGCACTTATTTTCACTTGAACTGTCTCTTAAAAAGTACAATCTCTGTCTCTGCAAGTAAATCAACAACACACATGATAGTTTGGTGTTGATATGAGAAAACAGCTCCAAACATTTTTGATCACTGTATAACAAATATTAACTAAAATTTATCCATAATGTAGATTAATAGAGTTAGAATAATATGGCATTTTCACATTGTGCAAGCATTTCAGAATTATATTCGAGCCAATCAACAAGATCTTCATCCATTTTTTCCCTGTATTTATAACCATTCCAGCTGAAACCTATCTTGATGAAATTTGGTTTCAGGTAGGTAGAAATTTATTGAGTGTGGAATGAAAGCACACTCTACACTCTTGTAACACTCTAGTAACTAAACAATGTAGTTATTTATTTGTAACATTAGTGTTTTGTGGAAGGTAGCTCACATGCACTTTACACAAACACAACACATCCATGATTTGCAAGAAAATCTGGTTAGGAAACCAGCAATAAAAAATTTGTCGTTTCTATAATGTCAGTACATCAGTTCTATTGATAGGGCACTTACTTTCTGTATCAAAAGATGATGTTACTATGGAATAAATGACCACATGCCAATTCATAAATGTACCTCTTTAGAAATAACCCTCCAGGTGCCCCTTCTTCTTTGAAAATGATCTGAACATATGATATAGCTTTATGTTCCAAGTGCTCTTACTTTGCTTCTCATCTTCAGTGACAGTACTACTTTGATTCTGTCACTGCATTCTTCTAAAATCAAAGTAAATCAGTTTAAAAAGATAAAAAAACCACAAAACAACACATTAAATTGGTAGGAAGTCCACAAAATTAATTTAGAAAATTGACATTACAATATCTGGAAAAGCACACAGAGTGCAATATATATGATTGTTATAAATGCATCCTACAGAATATACCAAGTAACAGTATTGTACAGCATTAGAAAAGCAATAAAATCATAGCCTCTGTGTAGTATGGAAACAAGTGAAGTACTCAACTGTAAAAAATAATATAAACTACAACATGTAAGAAACAAAATGTTCACTGAGAAAGAGTTTTAAAATCATATAGTATCTGACATCTTGTACACCATAATGAAACACTAACTAACCAACCAACCATCTCCTTAGTCCTATATTTAGCTGTCAGGGTGCTGGATACCAATTTTGGACACCTGTGTTTGCTCCCTGGTACTGTGAAGGGTTTCACCTTAGTATGGGCCCTCGAATAGCGATCACACAGACTTTTGACAACATATGAAGAGGTGCTAGAAGGAGAATTAACAGGTATGAGTTTGAAAGACAACATTGATGGTATTCTGTAAGAGACCATACAATATTATTTCAACTCCATTGCCCACACTCTTTCAAAAGTTAATTAATGTGACAACAATTCCAACAAAACTAAAAGTCAAAAGGAAATGTGCCTAATATTACATAAACTAAGGGAAAGGCAACCACAATAGCAGACAGTTGTGTGGCATAAGAAACATACAACAGAAACAGTACTGTATGTTCCTATGTGCTGCACATCAGTTCACTTATAGACAAGTGGTGGCCTTTCCCTATTTTACATATTATTTCATACAGAAATTTCCAGTGCGTTATAGGTGACCAGATTCAGACCCCTATGGTTTTCAGAGTTGATCCAGTAAGGGCGCCGTGAGAAGGATCACTTGATGCTCGAGAGTGTCAAGGAAACGTCATTCACAACAAAACATTTATTTATCAAAAGTAAAGGATTGTCTTCTGCAGGTGCTGGCAGCTCCATTTGGCCAACTGAGTGCAGATCCAGTCAGCAGAAGTGAGCGTGCATCGCCGGCAATTCTGCTGTGTCGTGGAAGCCTCGTATGGCAGCCGTTACATCATGGGTCAACCATTCCGTCATGGGTCAGTCGATAGTCCACAGGTGCTGGCAGGTGTGCCACTTCCTGGAAGTGGTGGACAGCAGCCTATGTGGACTGATCTTCAAAGTGATCTTGTTGAAGATGTGCACCTGGGAAACTTGCCCTCTAGCCCAGTCTGAAGTACTCTTTGACAGAGGCCAGCAGCATCAGTGTTGGCTCAGGAATGGAGCAGGCAGCAGCAGGGCTCCCCCTCATGATGGCAGACAGTGTACAGCTTACTGGGCGTGCTGGTCAAGCCTCCAGCACACCAGCAGACTGATGGTGGTCTCTGCACCCTGTCAGTGAGACTCTGAAGTTGACACTGCAGCTTGCAGTGGTAGAGTCTCGCCAGCGAGACTTGCACGATTGTAGACAATCAGCTACACAAAAGAGTCAACTGACATAGCCTCCCCTGTACCACAGGACTGCTACAACTGAGAGTGGGTAAGACATAGTATTTATGCTGGTGGTTTCCGTGCCCTCTTCTGTGGTGGGGGTAGCAGTGACATAGTGTGTAAGAGTTTTCTTGTGTAGTCAACTTTCCTAGTGGCTTCAGACTTTCATAACTTCATCTTTCATAACATCATTCTTCCCAACTCCATTTGTGAATAGAACAGGAAAGAGCCCTAACAACTGGTACAATGTGATATACATTTCACAGTGGTTTGCAGAGTATAGATGTAGATGTGGATACCTACAAAGATGTCAGCAATGACAGTTTTTGAGGATGAGTTACCATTTTTTGGAAGTTCACAGCAGAAATTAAGTTGATAAATAATGTCACCAACCGAAATGAAATTTGATAAGAAGAGTTTTTATGCAAATAAATATTAAAATTACCATCATCCAATAACAGTCAGCACTGTTCTGTCTAAACAGCAGAAGCAGTGATTAAAGATAGAGTTATGGACTAAACATCCTAAAAGAAGCACAACAGGGGTTTAGAAAGGGGAGAGCCAGTAATACCGCAGTGACAAACTTTGTAACATACATTAACTGAGGCCCTGGATCATCAAAGGAAGGCATTTATTGTATACTTAGACCTTTCAAAAGCTTTTGGTAAATTCTTTATAGAAAAACTGGACTGGTATGGCATAAGAGCAAAAGCTATGGATATTATAAAAACCTTAGCTCAAAACAGACAATAGTGTGTTGAAATAAAACATAAATCCAGAAATACAGAGAAAAATGTCTACTCTGATATTCTGCAGGTAAAATATGCAGTGGCTCAGGGTTCAGTACCATGACCTTTGTCCTTTACCTTGTATATAAGTGATACTCTCCCCTTCAGTAAATGGAAAAATGATTATGTATGCTGATGACACAACCTTACTAATAAGCATTGACTCGGTGAAGGACTTGGAAAAGAGAACTGAGGAGAACATGTAAATGGTAGAATGGTATTTTTGAGAGAATAATTTATTGATCAACAGGAAGAAAATAATGTGTACAAAATTTGAAGCAAACAGAACCAACAGCTCAGAGAACTTTATTCTGAGCATTGAGGGTGCAGACTTAGAAGAAATGGTCAATAATAGACTTCTGAGAATAGAAGTGGACACATTTCTGACATGGGAAAACCCCATTGATAAGATATGTCAAAAATGGGTACAAATATCCTCTTAATGAGAAAAATGTGTTATACGATGGACCAGAAACCTTGCTAAAAATGTACTTTGGACTTATCTTCCCATACATATTGCACTATATACCAATATGGGGAGGAGCAGCAGATGTACACATTCAGAGAATTTTAAAACTTCAAAAGAAAGCCGTAAGATGGATAGCAAAACTAATACCACAGGAGTCTTGCAAAAACATATTCAAAGAATTTAAAATATTAATACTTCTTTTAATGGTAAATTGTGCACCACCTTTGAAAAAAGATTTTCATGGCAAGAACTGGAGAGAATTAGCATATCTGCTGCAAAAGAGTGAAAATGACAGATAGAGACCCTTCAAATGCAGGAAGCTAATTTTATAACAGTCAGCCATTTAGCTTAAAGGAACTGAGCACCTCCAAAGGAAAACTAAAGGAACATTTCATTTCTGGGTGTTTAGATTACAGTGAGGGAGTACTTGCAAGCAAATCCACAGGAAAAATGTAAATATAAAGTTGGAAATGGAGTAAAACAATTCCTTTTTCATGTGGAAATAAATTTACTGAAAGAATCAAAATGAAAACCAAGTGCAGTGCTGAAAATATATGAAAGGACATATAGGCTAAGTGTATTTGATGCAAAAATGATTTAATGAGCTTCCACTCTGTATAAATGTCTAAATTTTCTTTAGTATGGATAAACATACGTGATCTAAAAAAACTGGTTTTCAGTATTTGTAAATGTAATTTAGTATTTTCAGCAATATGGAAAAAACTGCTCAAGTGTGTGGGATCCGTACCAGGTATGCCTACCAGGGTATATTGAATGTATACAGAGAAAGGGCAGCACGGATGGTCAGAGCTTTGTTTACTCCATGGGAGAGTGTCACAGATATACTAAATGAACTGAAGTGGAAGACTCTTAAAGATAGACATAAACTATCCTGTGAAAGTCTATTAACAAAGTTTCAAGAACTTATTTCAAATGATGACTCTAGGATTATACTACTACCACCTAGTATGGCTCACACAGGAATCGTGAAGATAAGATCAGAATAATTACTGAATCCACAGAGGCATTCAAACAATCATTCTTCCCATGTCCCATATGTGAATGGAACAGGAAGAAACCCTAATAACTGTTGCAATGGGATGTACATGCTACCATGCACCTCACAGTGGTTTGCAGAGTATAGTTGTAGATGTAGACATATAACTTTGTTTACTTTCCTTAAGTGTCCAATGCTGTTGTGTAAATTAATGCACACTGTTAGTATCTATCATTACAGTGTATTGCTATTGATTATCTGTTAACATTATAAAAAAGTAGTTGTAATGTATCAGTGACAAATTTCTAAGCAATTTGTTTATTCTCTGCAAAACAGGCAACATGACATATCTAATATCATTGTGAAATATAATCTATGGACAAAAAACTATAACTATAACTTTGGTTTTCATTGTTAAATAGACGAATGGAACTTAAGGTAATTTATGAACAGATTTAAAGTTCCTGCAGGTGCTCAGCATGAACTTTCTATTATAAAGGATTTATTATGAAATGTTCTTAAAAGCATAACAACTCCTGAAGAATGAAACAACATCTCCTTTCTCCACTTCTTCTTTACAGAATAACACGTAATGTAGATATACCAATGGTCACACGATGTTGAGAGAGGCAAACTACATCAATAAAGTTTGTCAACTAAAGTTTATCGATCCAAATAAGTGACCCATTAAGTTCATTCTTCAATCCTTAAATATTGACAGTCTGCCAGAAAAAGTCTGTCATAGTCTTGAGCTTGCCCTCCCAGCTGTTTCTCATTATTTTATGACCTTCGCTCTTCTCATACCATGTGTTCTAAATGGCTAAGTTGTTTCACATACAGAAATCCATTAGGTTCTCTCCTTCCAGGTGTCTGTTCCCATAACCATGAGGACTGATGATATTTTCACATCCTAGTCTGTTTACCAAATTGAATATTCAGGTCACCCATAAGGATGATGTTCTCCTCCGGTATTTGTTCTTCAAGTTCATTAAGGAAATGCCCTTTCTCGTCTGTGGTGCATCCCATCTGTGTTGCATGTACTTGCAAAACAGTATGCTACATATTACCAGCCCTTAGTCTCATCTGGATGATCCTGTCACTCGTGTATTTGACGTCTTTCTGTATGTCTATGTCGTTATGGAGGACGATGCCGACCCCATTGTTGGATTCTACTACTACTACTACTACTACTCCAGTATAGCACATATCCATTTCTCAGTGATTTCTTCCCACAGCTTTTCCACCTTGAGTCATTCAAGCCCATCATCCTGAGCTTACGCCATACATAAGATCTACTAGTTCTTCACATTTGTTGGTGAGAGTGAGGATATTGATTGTACCAATATTCAATCATTCCTTTCTGGGAGGGTTTTGTGTCTTCCAGTATCTTCAATGAGCATCTGGCATTTGTCCATCATTATTTCGAGTGGTACTAGAAGAACTGTCATGTCTTGTGTTTAATTCATTCTTCCATCCGAGGCTTGGTTTGGGTTTGAAAACAGTATATATTTGCTCAGCTGCTGACTTGCTCGGACTTCTTTTTTTTTTCCAATCTCATCTAATGACAGAATTAACAGGAACCACACCAGTGTGTGACTCTGCACCCATATGAACATCTATTCCACAAAAGCAGAAAACAAATTAAAAGTATTTGAAAGTAAAATCTTGAGGAAAATATTGGTGTCATGTTGTTGTTGTCATCGTCTTCAGTCCAAAGACTTGTTTGCTGAAGGTGTCCATACTAGGCTGCTTTGTGCCTCTTCTCTGCATAGCTACTACAACCTCCATAAACTTGAAACTGCTGATTGTATACAATTCATGGTCTCCCTCAACAAGTTTTATCCTCCACACTTCCCTCCATTACCAAATTAGCCATCTTCGTACTTCAGGATGTGTCCTGCCAACCTATACTAGTTTAGTTGCAGTACAAAGAGCTTTTACTTCTTGCACAATTGAGTACGTCTTCTTTGGTTATCATATCTGCCTATCAAATTTTTAGTGTTGTACTGTTTAACACCATCTTTTAAAAGATTCTTTTCTTATTTCGTCTGTACTGTTTATCATTCCTGTTTCAGACCCATACAAGGCTATTTTTAGAAAAGACTTAAACTTACATTTCCATTAAGAAATTTCTAGTTTTCTGGAATGCTCTTCCAGCTAGAGCCAATCTACATTTTATAATCTCTTTACACATGTCATCGTCAGTTACTCAACAACCCAAATAACAAAATCCTTAAGAGACCCTTGAGAGACATAAATAATAATGGTCTGATAATACTGTGTAATGATGTTTACATAAGAACATATAGTAGCAAAGAATAAAGCCAATAGATCACAATGTTTTGGGCATTCCATTAGAGCACTACCAAACAGGACCATCAAGAGAGTGACAAAAGAGCTTATCATTGGAAGATGACTTTTTAAATGCTCATGTAAAAGACATATATGAGATAACAAGGAAAAATAAAGACAGCATAGAGACTGGAATATTAGATGTGAATATACTGTTAGTGTGAAGTGTCACAGCATCCTTCATTCTGCAGTGAAATACCTTCACAGCTTGTTATAGGCCTTTTACTAATAATGTAACAATAGTACACTAATTAGACATATTTATGCCAGAGAGGCAATCATCAGGGTTCTGTAACCAAAATTTCCCGTAATCAGATGAGGTGCATCACCAACGTAAGATCTAAAAAATAATTGAAGTTTCATTGCTGCAAATATTATTATTAAAATAGTTTAGTATTATGATCATAAATTGTGGGTAACCTAATCTTATGCAAGAAGAAGTTTTCTGATTTTCTCATCAGTATGTGACATGATATATTCAATGTGGAACCGTTGTGCAATCTTTATTGTGACAATTTTATGATATATGGAAATTGATTTGTGAAACATTCTTCTCATTACCTAGTTATTGGTAACATAAGGAACACCAATGGGGACTGCATACTTTCAGTATTTATTTGCAATACCAATTTGGAAAACCTGCAATATGCCAATACTGAACCAACAAGCAGTAATATTGTCAATACTGTGACTGGGCAACGCGATGTCAAACATCCAATAGAAAGCGTGTGTCGCTATTATATCGATAGAAAACAAAATACAGAAGAAAGTATTTTAATGAGGGTTCAATCGCTGTCGGCGAGAGAAGAGTAACTCCGAGATTTCTGGCAACAGGCAGGTCATCCGAAATTCTTGGAAGTGCATTTTCAAACACAACTAGCAGTATTGTACGGAAAGCTGTATTATATCTGCCTGACAAACAAATGTTTAGATATTCAACGTAAAACATTTTTCACGTTTTGTCAAATTTCCCCTTAATTTCCAAAGATTATAAGACAGGCGGAACTCCAAGGTGTTTAGAATTCAATCCTTCGCCAGATTTTTATCTTGACGTAACCGATTGAATATCTTTGAATTGTTTAGTACTTCGACGTGTGTGTCAGTTGTTTTATGTTTGTAAATGTGTAACACATTTATAGAAGGTGAATTGTGTGCTGGAATTTGTACAGTTTGTATATCAGTTTGGAAACGAAGAGTAACGCCTAATAATGGCTAAACATCATCCAGATTTGATATTTTGCCGAAAACAGCCTGGCGTCGGTAAGCTAAATAGAGGGATAATTATTTATTGTTGTCCATCACTTTTTTGTAGTGAAACATTATTGTTAAACTTAATATTTAACAGAGCGCAATGTTTTGCTGTGGTTCCTCTCACCCCAAGAAGTCATTATTGTTTGCTGTCTCATTTAATATTTAGAAAATAAAATTATCAGGAATGATGGTGATTGTGAGAGGGAAGGGTAAACTGGCTGAGATGATAGCAAAATCTTTAGGGGGCGGGGGGCACTGAAACTCATGAGAATTATTTTTTATGCTAAGATTAGAATCCAGTCATCCTACATTGATTGAAATTAAGCTTAATGAAAAGTTCAAACAGGCAAGTACTAGTGATGTGAAAATATCAAGATTCTTATAACAGTACAGTGAAAAAAAAATGTTAGTATGTCACAAGATTCACATAAAAGCACAGTAAAAAATAATGTTAATATATTGCATCAGAATATCAGGGGATTAAAAAAAAAAGTAGATGAGTTTCTTGTTCGTATAGAAGATTTAGAAACTGAGGGTGGAATAGATGTACTATCATATAGTCACAGGTATGGAAATGGTAAATGTAGATGTATATAAACTTTCAGCACATGTAAGTAGAGACACTGGGCCTATGGAGAGAGGAGGAGTTGCCATATAAGTTAAAATCCGTTATAGTGTGAAAAATTTGGAAACTAGAAAATTTTGCGTAGAGCAACACATAGAAGCATGTGCATGTGAGCTTAAACTAAGTAAATGCACTTTTATAATTTAGCTGTATATAGGTCCCCATTGGGAAATTTTCAACTATTTTTGAAGAACTTGGATTCTTTGTTGTGCTACCTGTCAGACAAAGGAAAGCAAATTATTGTTTGTGGGGATTTCAGTGTAGATTTTCTGAAAGAGTCAGATAGAAAGCTTTGACCTTAAAGTATTACTAGGTTCTTTCAATTTGACATCAGATATTGATTTTCCGACTCGGGTGGTACAGGACAGCAGCACACTGATAGATAACGTTTTCATAGACCAAGATAAATTCAATCAAATAAAAACTTTTCCTGTTAAGAATGGTTTGTCAGTGCACAGCTACAGTATATGATATAGCTCCATACAGTAATGCAAAACGGTCCTCCAAAATAGTGTGTTCCATTAACTATTTAACACTTCAAAATTTTAGGGAAACTTTGCAACAGTTAGAATGGGATGAGGTGTACAGGGAACATGATGCTAATTTAAAATTTAACTTATTTCATGATACCTTTGTGAGTATATTTGAAAACAGTTTCCCTAAGAAAACAGTGAAATATAATTGTAAGAAACCAAGTAAAAAGCCATGGCTTACTAAAGGGATAAAAATATCTTGTAAACAGAAAAGGGAAATGCATCTTATAGCTAGGAGTAGTAATGATCCCGAAACAATGAAACATTATAAAAACTACTGCACTGTATTAAGAAAAGTTATTAAAAAGTCCAGAAGTATGTGCATTATGTCTGAGAGCAGATCTGACAAAATTAAAGAAATTTGGAATACTGTGAAAAGGGCAACTGAGAGCACAGGAAGATTGTATTTCTATCAAATACAATGAAAAGTTTGTTAACAAGAAGTTAGAAGTAGAAAACATTTGCAATAATCTTTTTTAAGTGTTGTAGAGAAAATAGGTCCCAGCTATTCATTAGAAAATGCAAGGCAGTATATGGAAGAGGCAGTACCTATGCAATTTGATAAAACTGAAATTCAACCCATCTCTCCTACTGAAATTAGGAAAACAATAAATTCACTCAAAAGTAAAAGCTCAAATGGAATTGATGGCATTTCCAACAGAGTTCTAAAAGCTTGTTCTCAACAAATAAGTAGGATTCTCAGTCACATACGTAGTAGCTCACCGAAACAGGGAATTTTTCCAGATAGACTGAAATATGCTATTGTTAAACCATTGCATAAAAAAGGGGATAGATCTGATGCTAACAACTACCACCCAATCTCACTTCTGACAGCTTTATCCAAAATTCTTGAAAAAGCAATGTACTCAAAATTAGCGTCACATATTTGTAAAAATGAAGTACTAACAAAATGTCAGTTTGGTTTTCAGAAAGGCTTTTCAACAGAAAGTGCTATATATGCTTTCACTGATCAAATATTAAATGCAATGAATAACCAAACATCACCCATCAGGATATTTTGTGATCTCTCAAAGGCTTTTGATTGTATGAATCATGAGATTTTTCTAGATAAGCTTCAGTATTGTGGCGTGAGTGGGGGCAGTGCACAAATGGTTTAATTCATACTTAACTGGAAGAATGCTGATTGTTGAACTTAACAGTAGAGATAGACTACAAAATCCAGCAGAGTTCTCTTATCACACCCAAGAAGCAAGAAACAGCTGAGGAAATTACAAATAATGTCTTTCAGAAAATTATTGAGTGGTTCTCTGCAAATAGACTCTCACTAAATTTTGAGAAAACACAGTTTATACAATTATGTACAGTAAATAGCATAACACCATTGATAAAGGTAGAATACTCAAAATTTCTGGGTGTGTGCATTGATGAGAAATTGAATTGGAAGAAACACATCGATGATATGCTGAAACTGTTAGGTTCAGCTACTTATGCTATTAGGGTTATTGCAAATTTTGGTGATAAACATATCAGTAAATTAGCATACTGTGCCTATTTTCATTCATGCTTTCATATGGCATCATATTTTAGGGCAATTCATCACTAAGAGAGAAAGTATTCATTGCACAAAAGCGTGTAATCGGAATAATAGCTGGAGCCCACCCAAGATCACCTTGCAGACATTTCTTTAAGGAACTTGGGATATCCACAGTACCTTCGCAATACATATATTCACTTATGAAATTTGTCATTAATAACCCATCCCAATTCAAAAATAACAGCGAAGTGCATAGCTACAACACTAGAAGAAAGGATGATATTCACTATTCTGGATTAAATCTCACTTTGGCACGGAAAGGGGTGAATTATGCTGCCACAAAAATCTTTGGTCATTTGCCAAATAGTATTAAAAGTCTGACAGATAGCCAACCAACATTTAAAAGCAAATTAAAAGAATTTCTGAATGACAACTCCTTCTACTCAATAGATGAATTTTTAGATATGAAGTAGTAGTAATATACAGCGTTATCATTCGGCGTCGCAGGTATTATCATCAGGAAGTAGAAAATTTCATTGAGGCCTATTTATGTATAATGTTAATTTGAAACCATAGCTTATGGAGATAGTCTAATGGAAGTGGTGGTGGCCTCTTTTTTTTTTTTCTTTTTTTTTTTTTCTTTTTTTTTTTTTTTTAGTTACATTTACTTTCGTGGTAGAGCAATGTGGTTAAGTCCTAACGAAGGCCAGTTGTATTGTTGGTTTTTATTCCTTAGCTATTGGACGCCTGTGTGAGAAATGTGATGGGAAGTGCGTTATTTGTGACTCCTATGTGCGGCCCTGTACGCTGGTGCGTATTTGTGACGAGTGTAACTACGGGTCCTACCAAGGCCGATGTGTGATTTGTGGAGGACCTGGGGTTTCTGATGCTTATTACTGCAAGGAATGTACGATACAGGAAAAAGATGTAAGTTAATTGTAATTATTGTCATGGACAAACTTTAAAATAATCACATCGTTGTGTTAACATTAAGATTGTCTTGAAATGTTAACAGATAGTAACATATAGGGACTAATGTACGATAACTATAGGAAGGAGTTTAATGAGTAATTTGTTCTGATTTTACAGAGAGATGGCTGCCCCAAAATTGTTAATCTGGGCAGTTCGAAGACTGATTTGTTCTATGAACGGAAAAAGTATGGCTTTAAGAGAAGATGAAATGTGGAACGTAACAGTTTTGGTCACTGTCTGAAATGGAGTATGATGTATGTTTTACTATATTTAATGTATTTTTTGTTTGATGTTTTGTGTAAATAAATTGACAAATTCAACAGTATATTTTATAGAAGTATTTAATGTGTAAGATAAATGGGGCACACTGGGAACCCTGTTCGTTTTAATGTTAATGAGAGCTGTGTGTGTGTTTAAAATGAGGAAGACCAACATCTGATTATGGAATTTGTTTTTTGAAAGTGATGGAGCACAGTTGGTCCGCTTGTTAAAGTATAATGTGGATTTGAGATTAGTTGACTGTCATGTTTCCATAGATTGCAATGTAACAAATTTACTAATGTAACCCTAAATTTTTAAAGAGACTAGTAGGAGGTTGAGCACCCATGAAGGGGACCAAGTTTGGGAGTACTTCCTATGTGATCATCTCCAACTTTTAACTATATATGACCATGCAGCTTTGCTAGAATAGAAATGATAATTAAATGAACACCCTAGCTGCAAGCAGGCGTTGATACACTTCGTTGGGGACATGTTGAAAATGTGTGCCCCGACCGGGACTCGAACCCGGGATCTCCTGCTTACATGGCAGACGCTCTATCCATCTGAGCCACCGCGGGCACAGAGGATAGTGCGTCTGCAGGGACTTATCCCTTGCACGCTCCCCGTGAGATCCACATTCCCAACATGTCCACAACACTACATTCGTAGTGCGCCTATTAGATGTTTGCCCATCATACTCATTACTCGTGGCAGATTAATCTACCAAGTCCCGTACGAGTTCGGGCATAGCGTGTGCGTTCGCACACAAGAAGGTCAAAGGCCGGGAACCCATATTTTTATTTTAACTATATATGACCATGCAGCTTTGCTAGAATAGAAATGATAATTAAATGAACACCCTAGCTGCAAGCAGGCGTTGATACACTTCGTTGGGGACATGTTGAAAATGTGTGCCCCGACCGGGACTCGAACCCGGGATCTCCTGCTTACATGGCAGACGCTCTATCCATCTGAGCCACCGCGGGCACAGAGGATAGTGCGTCTGCAGGGACTTATCCCTTGCACGCTCCCCGTGAGATCCACATTCCCAACATTCCCGGCCTTTGACCTTCTTGTGTGCGAACGCACACGCTATGCCCGAACTCGTACGGGACTTGGTAGATTAATCTGCCACGAGTAATGAGTATGATGGGCAAACATCTAATAGGCGCACTACGAATGTAGTGTTGTGGACATGTTGGGAATGTGGATCTCACGGGGAGCGTGCAAGGGATAAGTCCCTGCAGACGCACTATCCTCTGTGCCCGCGGTGGCTCAGATGGATAGAGCGTCTGCCATGTAAGCAGGAGATCCCGGGTTCGAGTCCCGGTCGGGGCACACATTTTCAACATGTCCCCAACGAAGTGTATCAACGCCTGCTTGCAGCTAGGGTGTTCATTTAATTATCATTTCTATCTCCAACTTTTGTTTTGATGGGAAGCTTTTGGTGTGGAAAACCTGTGGATGAGGTTAAAATACTTAACTTGAAATACTCTCAAGTATTTGCAAGCTGCAGTTTTATTCAGTGTTTGGGAGATTTTTAAAAAATTGTAGCACTGTTATTGTGTATTTGCTAATATATGTACTCATTATCTATCTTTAATCATAACCAAGAGATAATGCAAATCTGAAATTGGGAAACAATTCAAGAACAACAGTTTACCACTCTCCCATATATGACTGTACAAGTTTACATCTCAAATTTGACATTCCGTATATGCTTGTTTCCAGGTTCACTTGTTACTTATGTAAAAAAAAAAAAATAATAATGATAATAGTAAAAATAATCGTTGGTGTATTGTAGTAACCTGTTCCACTTTTTGAGTTTATAACTAAGAAATTAGTTAATTTTTGGTCAAAATTCATGCCGAGCTTTTTGTTACCAATGTTTTTGTCAACTCAGCAATAAAATTAAAATTATTTTACTTACTAGGTAGATTGCAGATATAGTAGCAGAGGGTGTCTAATTTGAAATATTTTCCTTAGGGTAGATGGAGAAAGATGTTGGCCTGACTTATATAATTGCTTAGACAATTCGAGGGCCATAGAGCCTTTTTTAGTGATTACTGAACAAACTACAATTACGATCCTTTCACAGAAGCAAATTGTCACATTGAAAAGGGCTTATTAATCCAGGAAAATGCTGCTCAAACAGACCAAATATCAGAAAGTTTTGGAGAAGTTTTTTTCACAAGCTTTTTATATGTTTTTAATGGTGCTGAATCTCAATTTTCAAAGTTTCACCAAAATTTTGGCCTGGGTCAGTAATGGAGAAAAACCCACCAAGAATGTGGCGTATTTTGGTTTTTTTTTCTCTTGTAACTCTGAAACAACTCAATTTTCAGCAAATTTGAGTATTTGTGAAAATAAAGGACATAAAATTTCCCACAAAATAAGCCACAGTGACTGTTTTTATCAGATTAATGGTACAGACAATTGGCGCGATATCAAACCTGAGGAGGTGGACGGTTCAGGACCTATACCTTTGCGACCTTACCGTACTTTGTTGCACATCTGTTGCCAGATTACATCCTCCAGCGGTATCACAATGTTATTGGAGTGGTTGGTAGTTAATACTTGCCGCCGCGCAGGATTAGCCAAGCGGTCTAATGCACTGCAGTCATGGACTGTGTGGCTAGTCCTGGCGGAGGTTCGAGTCCTCCCTCGGGCATGGATGTGTGTGTGTTTGTCCATAGGATAATTTAACTTAAGTAGTGTGTAAGCTTAGGGACTGATGACCTTAGCAGTTAAGTCCCATAAGATTTCACACACATTTGAACATTAATACTTGCTGTGGTGAGATGCCTGTGCCCTCTTAACTCTTGATGGGGGATGGCTGATTCCTTGTGTTGATCTTGTGCACCAGCAGTGATTTGTGAGTTCACCTGCAGGTGGTTGCTTAGAATGTATTTGGAGTTGGTAAATTCAGTGTATAAAATAGTCTTATGTAATGAGTTCAAATGAGATGCGTGTTCTATTTGATGGTATAGCGAATGATGTGAGAAAAGTGTCATACTTAGGCCTGAAGTGGGCTTGAAGAATGGTCTCGAAAGAACTACGAAGAGGACGAATGGTATAGCTTCCCTTTTGAAGGGCAAAATTGTAATTATGGTTTGTGAACCATGTCGAAAAGAGTACAGTGAGGAAAAATTAATTGCTGCGGAGGTGTCCAACTATTTTTTATGTCGGTTTGCTATTACTCATCAAGAACTTATGGCTTAACAAAACAAGCTCCCAACCAGTCAATGGAACTTAGTGTATTGCGTAAGCCAGGGCTGTGAGAGACTGTTCAGAAGCTTGCAGGGAGACAAAACAATGAATTAGGGCACTCAGTAATTCGTCGAATTGGACAATTTCCTGACTTGGTTGCAGCAGGTGCCCAGTGCCATATCAGACGCTTGGAAGTTCTGCACAGCAATCGGAAACAAGTGGGGGGAGGGGTGGGAGAAACCATAAAAACCTCAATCTATGTGCTACAGAAATTGATGGAGCTATGCAGCAAATTTTCAACTACCTAAATGAAAATGATGAGGAGTGTTAATTCCCTCTGCAGCACTTAATACACCAGATCCACAGTGACTACCCTTCTGATGTCAAGACTGTGGAAGCTGAAATGTGGATGGGGTATAGCGACTGCCTCTCCTGTGAAGAAATCAACTGTTGTTTGTTTCAAAAACATGGTACAAAGTTCTTACAGGTAGGTGGTATCACTCAAAAAGATCACCTCCAGAGGAGAAGTGTCAACAAATGGTTGTAACAGTAGCAGATGTAGTAGTAGTAGTAGTCTTCTAAGGGACTCTAAGCTCTTGTGTCGATCTCACATGATTCCTCCAGATGCTCCTGTATTATGCCACCTCTTGCCAGTTATTTATTACCAGTCTTTCGCATATGCAATCAATTTCATTGCACCAAGTACTCCTGGGTCTCCCCCTTGGTCTTTTACCATTTGGTTTCTCCCTGAATATTTTTAACACAATTTGGTCTTCTTTCGTTCTCATCAGATGTCCAGCCCATTGCAGTCTTCTAGCTTTTATTATGTTACTGTCGTTGGTTGTTGTGGTAGCTCGTGGATTTCTATGTTGTGCCTTCTCTTCCAGCATTGTGATTCGTCATAATATGGACCAAAGATTTTTCTGTAAACTTTATTCTCAAACACTTGTAAATGGTGGTGTTCTGTTTTCGTTAGGCTCCATGTTTCTGCCCCATAGATTAGAACTGGTCTAATGATTGCATTATATAACTTTATTTTAGTTTTCCTAGTCAGCAGTTTGGACTCTAAGAGATTTTGTATTACATAATAGACTTGGTTAGCATTTTGCTGTCTCCCTTTTATTTCTACCTCTCTCTGATTTTCTCCATCTATCACTGATCCCAAAAATTTGAACTGTTCAACACGCTCGAATTTGTGTTGACCAACCATTAGATGTGAGTGGTTATCCCACTGATCTCTACATCTTTGAACTATCATGTATTTTGTTTTCTTGTCATTTACGTTCAGGCCAAATCTTGATGCTTCTGTTGCAAGCTCCACAAATAATTGCCTAATCTCTATTTCACTGTTTCCAATGACCACTATGCCATCTGTGTATGCTAACATGTTAATTTTGCTTTCTTGGAGGATCCCAGCAGGTACCAGTTTGAGTTTCCTCACAACTCTTTCTAAAGATATATTAAAGAGAAAGGGGACAAAGCATCTCCTTCTCTTAACCCAGCTTTATTTTTAAAATGGTTAGTAGCAGATACACTGGTTGAAGTTATTCGACTGCAGGTTTACAATACAATGAAATATCCCTGATGCTGTCTAAAATTTCATTAATTGAAGAAGGGAGAAAACTTGAATAAATGGAAGATCAGAAATAGGGCATGGCATACAGTTTGCTAGCAGCTGTCAGACCCGACTATTTCTTGTCACCATAGCGAATTGACCTTGCCACATTCGTCTATGACTCTCAGAAACTAGATGATGTAGTGTCTGTTTTAGGATACAGAGCCTCATACACAGAAGCAGTAAGTTGTGAGGTGACAGCAATGATGGAAAAGGGATGGGAATTTGATCCATCTGTGTCATTTCAATTTGTCTTCGACAATGCTGACTACCACACCAAATGGAAGTAAGTCATTTTTTACATTGTTGTTGTTATAATTTCCCATTGTGAAATCTCATGATATGATTATTGTAACAAACGCGTTTAGTTTAAATGAAAGTTAAATTTTTAATTCCTCAAAAAGCGCATCTTCCAAAATTTACAAAAAAATATATATATAGTACTCCACATTATTGTTGACTAGTTCCGTAAGAATGAAAATGGGTCTGTCAAGGATCTTTACAAAATTTCAAAAATTCACATTTCACTGAAAAATGACATTATTGTAAAATTTGTAGATTTAAGTGAACACATACATGATTTACCACTAAATAAATTTACACTTTTTCATAAATTTATTTGTAAAGTGTTTAAAATGTCACTAGTGACTGTGATGAGTGATTATTTTATCAGAAGTATATAAAAAGAGCAAACTGGGATAGGAATTCTGATTGTCCATTCCAACAAAATAGCTAACTGCTATTATTGTAGCTATCCAGTCTTTCTATGTCAGTTTAGGTAAAGCCATCTGCATCTGTGAGTAATTGTGAGGTATTATGATTCAGTTGTTTTAAACCTATAAGCCTTCATGCTGATTTAGTGGCAGTTGGGTATGAATGTTTTTGGTGATTAATGTGGTGATACAAGCTTCATTAATATTGTGTAAGGTGTTGGTTAGTGAAAAAAGGTATTATCTAAGTCGTTCGTGACGTATTACTTCAGTATATTTTCCTAGTGTTCTGTACATTTATAAATTTTAATTGCAGGTGGTATTATACAATTGCTCAGGAAGAAAGAGTTTGGAGACTACAGTGTTGCATTACTTAAAAACAGAATTGTTCTGTGAAAACTGTAAAAGGACTAAGAAATGTGCCTGAATAAACATGTGACATGTTCCTGATATCCCAAAGATATCAAAAATTTGTGATAATTTTAGGAAGCAGATTGGTTCATTGAAGAATACTCAAGAAAATAATGATGGTAGAAAATCTTTGGAAGTGATGATGAAACAAGCTATGTTCCTCCACATTCAGCTGTCCTGGAGACACTAAGTATGTCTCTTCAGGAAATAGGGGAGTCCTTTGTACATAGTACAGAACATCAGACAAACCACTATTCCATCAAAAATTAAAAAACATTGAGTCAGCACTTAAAAAACAAGTGTTTGCTAATGTAGAGGCTTCCTCAGAAAATGAATGAGTCATTGGAACAGTCTGTTGTAGGTAACTGTTAGCTAGTTTTTGTTCAAGTAGTAGGAAAAAGAAAGTAATGCTACTAATTTGTTTGCCTGAATCTTGGAGTATAAGGAAGATAATGCATGAATTTAATGTTCCCAATTACATGATATGCCAGGCAAAAAAGGCTTTTGAAGGAAAGAGGTATATTTGAAAGTGCTGATGAAACACCGGGAAAGAATTTGTCACAAGAAGTTGTTCAAACAGTGTGTAATTATTTTTATGAAAATGACACAAGAAGTAAAGTAATGCCAGGGGAGAAACTCTGTGGAACTGTGAAGGGGGAGGATGGGGATAGAACAGTCAAGTCTAAAACACTTATTTTGTGCATTTTAAAAGAAGCATATAAAAGTTCCAAGGCTAAATTTCCATCAATGAAGACTATGTTTTCTAAATTTGCAGAACAGCATGCAAAACACTGCATTTCAGATGGTCATAATGGAACGCATTCAGTATGTGTTTGCAATACACATCAAAATGCCAAACTAATGACAGAAAATGCGAAGCTTGGTATCTTAACGAATGGAGAATTGGTTTGTTATAAACACCGTTTGGCAAAAGTGCTGTGCAACCCAGCATCATTCCACTGCATTATGGGAAACTGTAGTTCTTGCCCAGGAAGTGACCCAATAAAAAGAACACTACAAAGTGCATTTGATGACAATGTGTTTGAAAATATCACTTTTTGGCAGTGGGTTTCTGTAGACATGCAACTTATAAAGAACGCAGTTTCTGAAAAACTGACTGCGCTACTACTCCATGATTTTCTAATGAAGCAGCAAAGCGCTTTCCTAAATGAAATTAAGGAAAATTTGAATGAGGGTGAATGTGTTGCTGTATGTGACTTGGCCGAGAATTACATTTTTGTGACCTAAAATGAGGCCCAGGGTTATCAGTTGGTCAAGCGATCATGCAACAGTGCACCCCTTTATAGTGTATTATAAAGGAGAGAACAAAACATAGCATATGCGTTATGTCATAATTTCTAACTGTCTAGAGCATAATACCATAGGAGTCTACAATTTTCAAAAAAGCTAATTCAGTTTTTAAAAACAAAATTTCAGACTGATGTACAGAAGATATACTACTTTTCGGATGTCACTGCTGCACAGTACAAGAATAAAAAGAATTTTTTAAACTTATGCTTCACAAAGAAGATTTTGACATTGAAACATAATGGCATTATTTTGGTCTCTGCTAATGGAAAAGTATCTTGCACTGGTGTCAGTGATATTGTTATGAGATTAGGAACAAAATCAAGTCTGCAGAGGCCATACAACAACCAAATTTCTTACTCTGCAACAACTTTTTGATTGGTCAATTAAAGACGTTACATCTGTACATTTTGAATTTTCAACACAAGAAAGGTACATTGAAATTGTGAGATTTCTGGAAGAGTGCTTTAGTCAATCTGTTTCCAAAAAAGGGACACGGATGTTATATGCTTTTATACTGACTGTGTCAAGTACATCAAAAATATTAGTAAAGACGTTTTCAGACACAACAGAATCTACTGTTGAAACAGTTTCAAAATCTCCAGGAAGATTGGCTTTGAAAGACATTCAAGGATATATTACTGTTGTCTATGACAAGAAATGGCATTTAGCCTATATTTTAACAAAAGACGAAGATCTTGAACATGTTAAAGTTTACTTTCCTTCATCCAGCTGGCCCTTCACTGTTTTATGCATATCCTATAAAACCAGATATTCTGTGGTTACCTGTAAATGATATTCTTTGTAAGGTAAACCCAGTAACACCGACAAGAAGAATATATCAGTTTCCTGTGGATGAAACTGTAAAAAATAAAAGAAACATTTAATAAGAAGTTCAATCTTAAAACATGGATTGTTTAAATCGAATTTTGTTAGAGACATTTGGATTGTGTGTGTTAGCATTAAATTTGAATGTGTACATAGATGTATTAAGAATGGAATTATGTATATTTCTCTTCAAATCTACAAATTTCCGAAAATGTCATTTTTTAGTGAAATGTGAATTTTTGAAATTTTATAAGGTGTGAATCCATGGCAGTCCAACGTTCATACTCGCGGAATTGGTTGACAATAACATGAAGCATTATATATCATTTCTTGAAAATTTTTAAAGAGGCACTTTTTGAGTAATTAAAAATTTAAATTTTCATTTAAAATAGAAAAAAATCTCGGAGCCCTGTTGTGTTGTTTACGGTAGTAAAGCTCATGAGAAATGAGCCTGCAAAATGACACCTCTCCCACCATTTTAGCTTAATTAAGGGGAGTTGCTAAAGCAATTTGAATTTATGGCAGTGTAGTGTTTTTTGGTGATTTTTGACAACTTTACACTGCCGTAATTTCAAAATGGGTCAATGGATTTTAGTAAAATTGGTTATCTTAAAAGCAAGACGGTGAGCAAAATCACTGTGTTTATTTGACATGGAATTACTCCGTAACATATTGAGACTAACTTCAACATACGCCACATGCCATACCATTAGTCGTTAAAAGAAGGCATGAGAACCCATTTTGTGGGACATTTTATGCTCTTTATTTTCATAATGAGTCATCTTTGCTGAAAATAGTGTCGTTTATGAGTTTTAAGCAAAATAATGCAAACAGTTCCATATTTTCCTTGGTTTTCTCCATTTTTGACCCACTTCTGTGCTGAAAATTTTTGGAGCTCTAAAAATTCAGATTTAGAACCCTCAAAAACATAGAAAGCATGTAAAAAAGTTTCTGCTTAACTTTTCTATAAGAATGGCCATTTTTGTGGACTATTATTTGCTTTTGGGGAAGCAAGATCAGCTGTATTAAAAACTTCACAAAAATTTTCCCTGATATGCCACAAATGTCTAAAAGCAAAAATAAGATACACAAGGCTATATAATGGACGGCTGAGAGAGCGGAGGAACCAAAAATCTATAACTGCAAGCGTCTGTACCCAGATTGTGCGGCTTGTGTGCAGCGTCTGTTCCTCATGTTAGAGGCAGCTGTTTCAAGAAACCTTCTAACGCTAACAACGTTAGTCGTATTCCTGGTAGGTTACGCAAGTAATCTCCCCAACTTTGAAGAATTTCAACAGTTACAATCTTAACGCATGATGGAAATGTCTTTCAATAACAAAACTACCCCAGGTGGCCAATCCACCGTCGGCAACGACGCAAGCAGACCCAAGGATTCTGGGGAGTCTGCAACACCATGCAAATCCAACAAGATTAAACCCAGAAAAATCTCCAACATAGCAACTCTCAACATAAACTCCCTTCTCAAAGTGGGAAAACTTAAGCACCTTACAGACCAGTTACACACGGAAGACATACAAATTGTGGCGCTACAAGAAACTCGCTTCACTGATGAAAACACATTTGAATCAAACAAATTCAGAATATTTAAAGGAAAACCTGGAAAAATTGTAATGAAGAAATGCCCTCAGCTTGGCACAGCTTTTGCTGTAAACACAAAAATTCTGAACTCTGTCGAACATTTTTGGTCAACATCATCGAGAACATCTTTCCTCACTTTTCGATGTGCAAATAAAAAATACACATTAATCAATGTTCACGCTCCCACAAATGACAAAAATAATGCTAAAAATAGGGAAGAAACAGATGAATTCTGGGAAAACCTTAAGGATCATGTATCAGAAATCCCAGAAAACAATGCAAAAAGACTTCTAGGAGATTTTAACGCTCAGATTGGAAAAGAAAAGAAATTCCGCGATATTGTCGGCAACTTTCCCGCACACAAACGAACCAACAAAAATGGAGAAAGGTTAATTATGCTCTGTAAGCAGTTTAAACTCAAGCTAATGTCAACACGTTTTAAACATCTTCCCAGAAAACAAAAAACCTGGGTATCTCCGATAAAGAGTATCGGAGAATTTCAAATAGATCACGTTGCCATCTCCTCCAAATGTGAAAAAGAAATATTGAACACACGTGTCCGAAAATCTCTAAACCTCGACTCCGATCACTATCTCACGAAAATAAAAACTAAACTGATCCCACAAAACAAACAGAAAAGCAGAAACGGTGAATATAAAAACAGAAATAAAATAAATTTTGATCTTACAACCCTGAGAAATTACAACCTTAAGTCCAACTCTAACCTCAAGGATTTTCAGAAAAACTAAAGACATTCTCCCCTTCACAAAACCTCCAAGAATTTCAGAACAACTTGATTGAGGCAACAGAAACAACTTTTCCAAAAAAGAGCAAACCGAGACACCCGTGGTGGGACAGCAACTGTAATGAAGTTCTGCATGAAAGACTTAAAGCCTGGAAAAAGTGGAACTCACATAAAACTGAAAACAACTTTGATGAATTTAAGCAAGCCAGAAAGAATGCCTCGAAAACTATTCGCAACACCAAGAGACTATATGAAAAACAACAACTGGACTCAATCGAAGAGAATTTCAAGAAATGCAACACGGCAGCTTGGTACAAAACATTCAACCAGAAACTCCGAGGATACCAGTCCCCTTGCCTAAACCTTATGAGAAATAATAAGACTCTCGCCACTAACAATACTGAAAACTGTGAAATCCTGGCTGAATATTTTGAGACACTCCTAAACTGCCAAACACCCATCCAGACTCTCAGTTTTACGCAACCAGAAACATTACCAACACATTCAACACCTCCGACATGAGAGGAAATCACAAACATAATCAAAAATCTCAAAAACAGGAAAGCATGTGGAGAAGACACAGTTACAGCAGAAATGCTCAAGCTTGGGGGAGAAACATCAGTAGAAGCACTACACAAAGAACTTGAACAAGTATGGGAAACCAAGAAAATCGCAAGTCACTGGAAAACTGCCCTAATTCACCCTTTGTTTAAAAAAGGTGACAAAAGGGATGTTAACAACTATCGTGGAATATCGCTTCTCCCAGTCCCATACAAAATTCTATCAAAAGCCCTGCTCAATCGTGTATCACCAATTATAGAGGGAAAACTTGGAGAATATCAAGCTGGCTTCAGACCAGGAAGATCCTGCGCCGAACAAATTTTTAACCTCAAAACAACAATGAACTATTTATCTACAAGAAGCAAGAAATATTTCATAACATTCATTGATTTCAGAAAAGCTTATGACTCAATCGATAGGGACACACTCATCAAAACACTTCAAGAATATGAAATAGATGAAACAACAATCACCGTAATCAAAGAAACATTAACAAATACAACATCAAAAGTAAAATTCCAAGGAGAAATTTCACGGCATTTCGAGGTCAAAAACGGCGTCGGACAAGGAGATGCGCTGTCCCCGGTACTCTTCAACTGTGTTCTGGATAAAGTCATAGCAGAATGGAGAAAACTCACGCAAAAACATGGAGTTGAGAAAGTCCAAATTGGAGGGAAGTGCTACAAAGCCATTGAAGCCAACTGTTTTGCCTTCGCTGACGATCTCGCCTGTTTAGCTTACACACAAAAAGACACAATAAAACAAATAGAATTACTTAAAGAAACTGCTGAAAAAGCAGGCTTGCAAATTTCATTTGAAAAGACAGAAATCATTACAAATATCAAAAATCTACCAAAGAAAATAACTACGAAATACGGGAAAACACAGGTATCTAAACATTTTAAATATCTTGGTGAACTAATTCAGCCTGTGGCAAAAGGTCATCCAGCCTGCAGGGCTAGAATACAAAATCTAGAGACAGCAACTCACTACTGCAGACAAATGTATTCAAAAAAATGTATATCCAAAAACATTAAACTCAGACACTACCAGACTGTCATTAGACCGCAGATACTATATGCATCAGAAACACGCAAATTTTACATACGCGGAACAGATAGAAAATCGTGAAAGAAGAATTGTGAGGACAATTCTTGGACACAGGAAAATAACAAATGATCAAGGCAAGCCTGTATACAGACTAAAAAGCAACAAAGAGGTGTATACGAAGTGCAGCAAAATTACAGACGAAATTAGAAAAAGAAGATGCTCCTTTTATGCTCACATCATGAGGATGAACCCGAATAGGCTTACAAAACAAATATTTTCGTACATCGCAAATCTAAAAAATAAAAATTTATGGTTTATCAACACAGAAAGAGATCTAAAAGAAATGGACATAGATCAGGAAACAATATTTAACAGAAACCTTTTTAGAAAAAAACTGAATTCATTCACGGGTTTCGGTGTGAAAATTAAGAAGACTTGTGGAACTAAATGGTCTGAAGAGAGAAAAGCCGCCTTCAGCGCAAGAATGAAAGAAGTGTGGACTGAGAGAAAGACGACTTCCCAGAAGCGCAAGAAATAACTGTTTTCACGGTCTTTAACGGCCAAATTTGTATAATAATAATAATAATAATAATGGACTCGATTTGCAAATAGAAAGTGAAATTTGTAGACTGGTGCAGTTTCAGGTCGGTTTAAGTGGGACACATTCACAAAGCAACATTCCAATAACAAGCAGTGCTCATACTGCTTTAATTTTGATATACTGAGTGAGTTTGGAGGGGAAAATAATGAGAGTTCGCTCAAATGCTGAGATTTGCAAATGTTAACACTTGCTCCCAAAGTTAGTCAGTGTTACAGTTGAACCAGAATGGTCAAGAAAGCTTGAACATTTATTTTTATGTGCTGTCGTTTACATATGATCTGCCACTTAGTGACTAAGAAAGGTCAAGTTTCCACAAGATAAAATTGTAAATAGGCACAATATGAAGCTTATTTAATTTCTTATTATTTTAACAACGTTGTACCTTTAAATAGCTGCAAATTTAAAACTAATTATGAAATGGAAACACTTAAAATTAACAATTTATGAGAAAATAGTAAGATATGAACATTTAGATTTATAGAATACCACCACTGAGGCTGTCCAGAAGTGAGTACCTAAGAAAGACATTGAGCACCTCACTCCTGGGCAGCCACTATCCGCTGCTATTCGCCATCTGATGGCGAGGGCCTCACTAATACTTTGAGCTTCTCCCCGTCAGATGATGTGATCCTACATGTAGGTTAGGTTACTTTACATGGCAGCATGTGCTGCCCTCTCTTTTGACATTTGTCTTACTATCTAATATGACTTTCTAATGAATAATTATTTTTATGACACTGGTGACTATACATTTATTCCTCTACCACTACCATGGTCATCTGTCTCGTAATGTTGTCTAGGGAGTCATTTGTCACCTGTGCTTGTTACTGCCTGTGCACTTGTTGCTATAAGCTCTACTTATGCTGAGCTCTAAATATTGTTGAGATTGGTCCACATGGTCTGGTCTCCAAGAGATCATGTTACGCCATTGGGCGAATGTGCTAGTTGTCTTTCCTGCAACCAACAGTCACAGTATAGAAGTGTGTGTTCTGGGACCCTCTCTCTTCCCAGGCACAATCAGCTTCCTAATAGAAGTACACATACGGCAGATGCCTCCCCCCCCCCCCCCCCTCCTGCAGGTCCGAGGGTAAGAATAGGCCCGAGGTACTCCTGTCTGTCATAAGAGGTGACTAAAAGGAGTCTCACATGTTTTGGCCTTTATGTGATGGTCCACGGTAGGGTTTGACCTCCATTTTTCAAAATTTTCCCGAAGAGCGAGCCAATTGGGGAAGGGCACCTCACATGGTGCATCATGTACATCGTGCATTGAGATCTTTAGCCCACTTTCTTGTTGTCTCATTGCAGTCTGACCCATTCTCCATCTCTTGGGCGAGGACACCTTCCTGGGTGTGTGTTCCACCATGCACTATGCAGTGTCACTTTCTGTGCTGACAGTGACCATGGACTTCTTTGCACCTCGTATCCAGCACGGTAGCCAGTCCATTGTGGTGGAGCTGCCATGTACCCTGTTGGTTGTAGCCCCCTGACAACACAGGGATTGCTCTGCTGATGCCTGCACTGTTATCTCCCCACGTATGCCAAGGAGTAGATGCTTGCCACCCTGGGGCATCGGGACTCCTGGCAATGGCCATCCTGCCAGGTGGCCTTTGCTGCGGCTGCATGGCACTCTTGGAGAGGGCCCCTGGTCAGAGTGGGTGGCATCAGGGTGGATGACATGCCATGAAGCGTAGTATGTCATCTCTTGCTGGTGGTCCGCTGTCAGCAGTCTCTAAGCGGACAAAGTCTAACTTCAATGTCAAGAAATATGACCCAAGTCGTTCCTCTCCCTGGCCACACCATGGGAGGAATGCCAGGCTAAGGATGGCAGTGAAGCTTATTCACCCTGGTACCATGTATGTACGAGAGTTGATGGGGAACCTTTCATGTCAATGAAGCCTCAGTTTTTTGTGGAGCATTTGGAGGACAAGTTTGGGGGAGGTGGAGGGCTTGTCCAAAATGCGCTCTGGGTCAGTTTTGATAGAGACAGCATCCTATGCCCAGTCATGGGCAATACTCGCTTGTGGCAAGTTGGGGGATGTTTCTGTTACCATCACGCCTTATAAGAGCTTAAATATGGTCCAGGGTATTATATTCCACAGGGACCTTCTTCTGTGCTCTGATGATGAGCTGGGCACCAATTTAGAGCGGTGAGGTGTTCATTTCGTCTGTCGAGTCCACTGGGGTCCGAGGTATAACCTGGTTACCACTGGTGCCTTCATCTTGGCCTTTGAGGGTGACATTGCCCGAGAAGGTCAAGGTGATGGTCTACTGCTGCAATGTCAAACCATATATCCTTCCCCTGATGCGGTGCTTTAAGTGCTGGAAATTCGGCCATATGTCTTCCCACTGTACTTCCAGCCTCATCTGTCGAGATTGTGGACGTCCATCGCATCCCAGTACTCCATGTGCCTCCCATCCCATCTGTGTCAACTGCAGAGAGCATCATTCACCTTGCTTGCCAGACTGCAGGATTTTACAGAAAGAGAGGAAAATCATGGAATATAAGACGCTGGACCGACTGACCTACACTGAGGCTAAGAGGGAATTTAAGTGCCTACATCCTGTGGCTATGACCTCATACGCCACCGCTACTAGAACAGTTGTTGCCCCATCAGTTCCTCGAATTCCTGTCACCTCTCAGAACTACTGTCACCTCTCAGAACTAGGAGACTACACCTGTACCCTTGATGATGAGTGGGGGGGGGGGGCACTTCCCTCCCTGGTGCTCCCGCTCCACCTACTTCAGGAGCACCTCCCCCACCCCCAAAACATCGGAGATTTCAGTCTCTGCTTTTGAGCCAGAGAAGCGCAAGGCTTTTTTGGCTCCTCTCGCTAGGAAGGGGTCCCTTGGATCACTCCCTTCCCAGGTTTCTGTTAGTAGGAAAGATGACACCCACCAGAGGCTGAAGAGCACAAAAGCAGCTGGTCGTAGGGCTTCACGCTCATCCTCAGTCCCGGCGACTGATTCAGTGAAGTCCTCCAAGCCAGGGAAACCCAAGGAATATCGAAAAAGACCACCCCCAAGAACAAGGAACTTGGGGTGGAGATTCTGGCATCTGCTGAGGATCTGGATCTTGCCGAACCCTCAAGACACAATGGATATAGACTGCTCAGGCAAAAAGTCGGTGGCAGCAGGTGACCCTGAGGCGTAAACTGCCCCATTGAATGTTCCATGCCTTCACAGTCTCATGATGATGATAACCTCCAGTGGAGTAGCAGCAGTTTTTTCCACCGCCAGGCTGTGCTACGGCAACTGTTAAATTTTACACGTACTTCTGCTTTGCCCTCCAGGAAACCTGGTTCCCAGCAATGTGGACCCCTGCCCTCCGCGGCTATAAGGGATGTTACAGGAACCATAGTGACTATAATCGAGTGTCAGGTCGAGTGTGCGTTTATGTCCAAAACTCAGTCTGAAGTGAAACTGTGCCCTTTAAAACCTCTCTTGAAGCTATGGCTGTCAGAATATAGACGACGAAGGAAATAACTGTCTGCAATGTGTATCTTCCTCCAGATGGTGCAGTACCCCTGAATGTATTAGTTGCACTGATTGATCAACTCCCTAAACCTTTCCTGCTTTTGGGAGATTTTAATGCCCATAACCCCTTGTGGGGTGTCACCGTGTCTACTGGCCGAGGCATGGATGTCGAAACTTTACTGTCTCAGTTCGACCTATGCCTCTTAAATACTGGGGCTGCCATACATTTCAGTGTGGTTCAAGGTAGTTACCCGGCTATTGATTTATCAATTTGCAGCCCAGGACTTCTCCCATCTATCCACTGGAGAGCACATGAAGATCTGTGTTGTAGTGACCACTTCCCCATCTTCCTATCACTGTGTCACTGTTAGGCCCATGGACGCCTGCCCAGATACGCTTTAAACAAGGCAGACTATGAAACTTTCACCTCTGATGTCACCGTTGACTCTCTCCCACATGATAATATCAGTGTGATGGTTGAGCAAGTGACTACCACAATTGTTTCTGTGGCAGAAAACGCGATCCCATGCTCTTTAGGGTGCCCCTGGCGAAAGACAGTCCCTTGGTGGTTGCTGGAAGTCGCTGAGATGTTTACAGCCCGTTGGCAAGCTCTACGGCAACATAAGTGCCACCCTTCCCTATAGCATCTGACAGCCTTTAAGCAGCTCTGTGCCAGTGTATGCCAGCTTATAAAATGATGGAAACAGGAGTGTTCGGAGGGGTACGTGTCAACCATTGGGTGCCATATGTCATCTTCCCAAGTCTGGACGAAGATCAGACATCTTTTTGGGTACCAGACCCTAACAGGTGTCCCAGGTGTTACCATCGATGGCATGCTATGTACCAACACAAACGCGATTACCGAGCACTTTGCTGAGCACTATGCTCGAGCCTCTGTGTCAGAGAACTACCCCGCAGCCTTTCGCACCCTCAAACAGCGGATGGAAAGGAAAGTCCTCTTGTGCATTACACGCTACAGTGAACCCTATAATGCCCCATTCACGGAGTGAGAGCTCCTCAGCGCACTTGCACATATCCCCGGCACAGCTCTTGGGCCAGATCGGATCCACAGTCAGATGATTTAACATCTCTTGTCTGACTAGAAGCACCATCTCCTTGTCTTCTTCAACCGGATGTGGTGGAATGGTGTCTTTCCATCCCAGTGGCGGGAGAGCACCATCGTTCCAGTGCTCAAACCCGGTAAAAACCTGCTTGATGTGGATAGCTATTGGCCCATCAGCCTCACCAACATTGTGAACTGCTGGAACATATGGTATGTCGGCAGTTGGGTTGGGTCCTGGAGTCACGTGGCCTACTGGCTCCATGTCAGGGCGGCTTCCACCAGGGGCGCTCTACCACTGATAATCTTGTTTCCCTCAAGTCTGCCATCCGAACAGCCTTTTCCAGACAACACCTTGTTTCCATCTTTTTTGATCTACGCAAAGTGTATGACACCACCTGGCCACATCGTATCCTTGCCACATTATACGGGTGGGGTCTCTGAGGCCCGCTCCCAATTTTTATCCAGAATTTCCTGTCACTCCATACTTTCCGTGTCCAAGTCTGTGCCTCACATAGTTCCCCCCATATCCAGGAGAATGGAGTCCCGCAGGGTCCTGTATTGAGTGTATCACTATTTTTAGTGGCCATTAACGGTCTAGCAGCAGCTGTAGGGCCGCCCGTCTCACCCTCTCTGTATGCAGATGACTTTTGCATTTCGTGCTTCTCCACCAGTACTGGTGTTGCTGAGTGACGCCTACAGGGAGCCATCCACAAGGCGCAATTCTCGGCTCTCGCCTACAGCTTCCAGTTTACGGCCACTAAGTCTTGTGTCATGCACTTCTGTCAGTGTCATACCATCCATCTGGATCCAGAACTTTACCTTCATGATGATCCACTCACTGTAGTGGAGACATATCGATTCTTAGGACTGGTTTTTGACGCCCAATTGACTTGGCTTCCTCACCTTTGTCAGCTTAAGTGGAAGTGCTGGTAGCACCTCAGTGCCCTCCGCTGCCTGAGCAACACCAACTGGGGTGCAGATCGCTCTACTCTGCTGCAGCTCTACAAAGCCCTTGTTCAGTCCCCCTTTGACTATGGGACTCTGGTTTATGGTTCAGCGGTGCCCTCAGCGTTGTGTGTACTTGACCCAGTGCACCACTGTGGTGTTCGCCTAGTGAGAGGAGCTTTTAGAACTAGTCCGGTGACCAGTGTCCTGGTGGAGGCCCGAGTCCCTCCATTGCAGATCCGACGTGCACAACTGCTCGCCAGTTATGTTGCACACATTCGTAGTTTTCCTGAGCATCCGAATTACCGTCTGGTGGCCATTTCTTGTGCGCTTAAGTATATCCGTTCATCCCACAGGGAATTGTTTCTTCTGTATACTGAATCCTTCAGCAGCCTACAAGCTATCGACCAGTTCTGCCCTCGCCATCCTTTGATAGCATCCATCCAGGAGTCCACCTATGCCTTGCACCGGTCCCGTCGTTCAGTGGTGTTTGTGTGGACCCCAGGACACATCAGCATCCCAGGCAATGAACTTGCCGACAGGCTGGCCAAACAGGCTACACGGGATCCGCTTCTGGAGATGGGCATCTCTGAACCTGACCTGCATTCTGACTTGAGCTGTAGGGTTTTTCGTCTTTGGGAGACAGAATGGCATAAAAGTACACACAAAACTGCATGTCATTAAGGAGACTACGAATGTGTGGAAGACTTCTATGCAGGCCTCTCGCAAGGAATCAGTTGTCCTCTGCCAGCTCCGCATTGGCCACACTTGGATGAGCCACGGTTACCTACTGTGCGCTGAAGACCAGCCTGAGTGTCGGTGCGGTGCCCGGTTGACAGTGGCCCATATTCTGTTGCACTGTCCCACTTTGACTGCCCAGTGACGAAATCTTGGGTCACTGGCCTCTTTGCCACTAATTTTATCTGACAATGCCTCATCGGCTGATTTAGGTTTACATTTTATTCGTGAGGGTGGGTTTATCATTTGATCTAAGTTTTAGCACATGTCCTTTGTCCCTCTGTCCTCTCCATCCTAGTTCCTCTAGGTTGGAGGTTTTAATGTGTTGCAGAGTGGCTGGCTTATCCTTTTTTATTCCCATGGTCAGCCAGCCATGGTAATCTGCTTTGTTGTTTTAATCTCTTCATCCTGTTTCGTGCGTTTCTGTGGTTTTCTTGTCCCCTTTTGCCCATTTACATGTTTGTTGCCCTTCATTATTCTTGTGATTTTTTTCCTTTCATTCCGTTTTGACTTGTCAGTCTCGTTTGTTTTATTCTCATACTTGTAGCATTGTTTTATGCATAACAAGGGACTGATGATGTCACAGTTTGGTCCCTTTCCCCCTCTTTTAATCCAACCAACCAATAGCAGATGCCATGGGTACAGCCAGTGGCTGATTAAGAAATGAACCTTGCCTTGGCTGGGATAGAAGTGGTTCATTCCCAGTCACTCCCTGTTGCTTGTTGCTGGGGAAGGTATGCATATACCCCAAAGCCTTTTTTTGTAGTTGACCCACTCTATTCATCATGAATTCACTGTCCTGGTTTTGAGCCCTCACGAGGTTTGCATTTCATTACCTGAGAGGTCTCCAATTGTGTAAGGTATGCCTGTTTTCAAGCAATATGTTGCTGCAAGATACTTAATAGTTATGTCTGTCAGGTATATTCTGACCACCACAGACAGGGCCTCCAGTGACGTGCTGCCAATAGCTGTTGGAGCAGATTCCTCTGTCTGCTCCTTTTCACCATGGAATGTAGTCCCAGTGCACAGCTGATGTGCCCACATGCTGGCAGCAAAACATGTTTTGACTGTGTTGTTTCTTGCAAAGTTTATGCAGTAACTTGCATGTCCTTCCTGGAGCTATTTTGATGTGTCCGTTAAAGTTTAATATCTGGTCCAGATATACACCTGTATCTTGTAACCATGTTTCTTTTATGCTCTTTCAATCTAGTTTAACGGTAGGATTCCTCTGTAAGTTCTCTTTCAAAATGAGGATTTTGTTTGTCGCAATGATGAGTTTTTCTAGCACTCCAGTTGCTCGGAGTTTACAATACTGCTGATGTTTTTGCTTTAAATTGCTCTTTAGAGTGAGCTTTTACCAAAAGGAGGTAGTCATCAGGATGTGCAACTACTAGCCCTGTGTGGTGATCCACTATCATTAATTTTCACAGGAATTGAATGGCAGTGTTCCAGAAAACAGGCCTGTTTATTGACCCTTGCGGGCATCCCTTAGTGATCTTTTTGATCACCTTGTGATTCCCAATATGCCACTGATTGACCCTGTTTTCTGCTGTGGTCAAGTAGGCTACTGTGCAGAGTCCCCAGGAGTTGCAGGTCTCGAGATAGTGCAGTTATTACAGGTCAGCATAAATTGTTGAATGCCCCTGCTACATCTTTTAGTAGTGCTAAATCTTAAACAGCAGGTGGCTAGATACTGAGTGACTAATTAGCAGGAAGGGCTGTTCCCTTAGAAAATCTACAAAGTATGGCACCCAAATGATGCCACTGTATGCACCAATGGGATGAGTGTGGACACGATACACGAGCAGTCCAACACAGAGAGATGTGTAATAAACACGGTAGCATATCACAAGTTAATTAATTTGGAATGTGGAATGATAAATGGTGCAACATGCCTGGGTCGTAGAATGTAGGAGAATCAGCTGTAGAAAGGACCCACTGCAAGTAGGTCTCTCTCAGCTTGATGTCTTGAATTATCTGCCCTTGCTGTTTAACTTTTCCTAAATGACCATTCTCTCCCCCCCCCCCCCTTCCCCCCTCCTCCCCGATAAAGGAGCTATTAGTTCTGAAAGCTGGATAGTGTATGTCTTTTATATGTGTCTATCAGCAGCACTACACATTTCACATCTTGAAGATAAGTGCTGACAAGCAAATCTGCCCTACAATTTAGTAGTTGTCTCGATTGAAATTTCCTTTAAAATATGAAAAATCTTCTTTTACAGTTTTTATTACTTTAGTGAATTATCTATTATCTTACCCAATGCTTTATTTCGTGTATTTTTGTTTGACGCTTCTGTTTTATGGCATTCTAGATGGTACAGCTTTTATTTTCTCCAAATTTTAGGAACACCAGCTTTGCATGGCTATTTTCCAAGCAACCAAGACACCTACTAGGAAGTAAAATGAAGATTCTTTGTAAGATACAGACAGTAAAGGGAAAGACCTGTTAAAATGTTGGTAACCGAACTAGGTGGAAGCAGAAAACAAGGCTGGGAGGTGTATTCATACTTGTAATTAGCATTTGTTTTCAGTAAACATTGTTACAGAAGTGGATACTTTTATAATCTTATCAAGTTTTTGTTCTTTTAACATTTTTCCTGTTTACACTTCATCCCAGCAACAATTTGCTAACAGTATTGAAAGTATCACATTTTGGAATCAGATAAAACTACTTTGGAGTTTAGTTCATCACTTGATGGATGTGATGTGAGAGACCAAGATTCACCGTAGAAACCCCAATTTTACATTTTCACCTAATTCTTATCACTAATGTTGATGTTTTAGCTCACATCTGTTTTCTCCAAAAAAATTTCTGCTTCAAGGTACATCCCTCCGAAGATGAAACTGTGCACACTATTTTGAAGATGCAGATTTTTGAAAAAAATTTAAAATGCTGTATCTCTGGAACAGTTGTAGTTTCATTTTTATTTAAAAGCTAATTGCTTTATGATTACAAAGAAATCGTCCCTTTGAACTTATCAAAGTTCTTTTACTATAGCATTCTGAACGTTTTTCATAATTTATGGACCTTTTTTTTTTTTTTTTTCAAAAATGCCAATCCATAAGATTTAGATTTTTTTCTGTTTATTAGTACCATATAGTTGTACATTCCCTGATAAGGAGAGCTTCCACTTTTAGGTTGAACAGTTTTGATAAACAATTGAAATTTTTGCCATATATAAAACCTGTTTTATTACCACATTATCACATAACAGGCTTATAAAAATTAAAGCCTAGCCTTATTTAACATAATTTTAGTTTTGAAAGCTGAATAAGATGCTCATTTTTCAAGCATTTTAAATGGTTCAAAATGTATGTGAAAGGTCCAAAGACCTAAAGGTTTGAATTTATATGACTTCTGTGCACTCTGTTTTGTACTGAAATTAGCCAGTCAATGAACTAAAAATGTGTTCCACTGCTTCAGTATCTTACTTTGATATAGAGTGATGCCTTCCTGTTGAACCAATAGAAACTGGAGCACTTACAATTTTCAAAACATTGTGAACAGGAAGTGAGCACCGATGGCGCTGTTGTTGTCCTTCAGCTGGAAACCTATATCCGGCAGCTGGTCTGTGTGGTAGCATAAAGTTCACTACAATTTCGTTTAATTCATAACTGGTGTCTATAATCTCTGCAATCCTCCAGTCACAGTCATACACACACGCCACAAACATCCCCCTTCTCAGGTTGTGTATCTGAATATTATTGTGCTGTTTCAAAGGTGTTGGGCGAACGAAGAAAGTTTTGAAGAAAGGGTGCATGTAAAAAATGGAGTTTGCTGGAGAGGATCTTTAAAGAAGTCATTACAATCAGTTTATTGCAACAGCTAATCATGTACAGGTGACTTTATTATTTACAGTAGTGCACATATTTTCATCATCTTTGAGGATTTGTTTTGGGTAAATTCACTAGATCTTTCTCTGTTACTCGAGTGTTCTTTCAGACAATTTCCTCAGGAATCTAATTAAAGCTACGTCAAAGGCTGAGCACGAGCTCTATTTGTTTGCCTATTTCCTTTCCAAATGAAGCAGCACTGTCAAACTGTTCCTGCTGCTTATTTTGCTGTTGCAGGAGATGCCCTCTTTGATGCCTCTCATTTTCCTTCTCCCCTCCCGACGGTGAAATCATTTATGGCAAGAATTACAATAAAAATACGTCTCATTATGATATGACAGCTTTCCACCCATGATCAAAGTTTTAAAATGAAGATTTGCTGTAGTGGAACCCTTAAGACACTCAAGGATGTAAATGTGTGACAATGTGTAATATTTGTTGCTGATGTGATTCAGTAACATTCCGCTGTAATGAAAAGCAAAGGGCAGTTATGTGCAATATTTTTTTGCTCTCTGGAAACTTAATGGAAATATAAAGGTAGACTGAATTTGTGGTTTTGTGTTCATATAAAAATCTGTACTTTCAAGCTATTTAATTTAGATTTTTCAAACATTTGAATCGATACAGATTAGTTTAAAAAATGTGCAGAAAATACTGAGTGTTAGCTCTTTTTCTGACAGTCTTTTTGTTGTGCATATCTGCGACTCAGCATCTCCGCCGTATGGTGAGTAGCAACTATCCTTCTCATAATATTGTTACATTCCATCCTGGAGTTTCCGTTGTTTAAATATTGGAAACAAATAAATTTTTTTCTGTGCATGAGAAATACTGGGAAACTACAAATAGTGGCCTGGACTCCTCAGTAGATGGTCACAACTAAAGGCCTACTATTTCTCGTTTATCATGCTTTGAAGTTCCATCTGGATGTTGTAACAGTTTAACACTTAATTGTTCCAATTTTCCACTGTTTTTCTCTCTTTTGAAGGAAGAACTTACTTCACATTACAAAATTTAGATATATAGTTGGATCATATTCCTGTCCGGTAAGGAGCTGATGGTACACTAAGCATTAAATAGAAGATGACTCAGTGTTTTTTGATCTTCTAAGGACCACCCTCCTCCTCATGAGAACCCAGAATATAACTTACCTGTTGTTCAATCCACTTAGCTCATTCCACTGGTCGTTTTGGCAGATGAATGGTATCCTACTCTGTTACTAAAAATACAAAGTGAAGTATGACAGCTGTGAGAACACACATGTCCAGGTGGGGGCCCAGAATTTTCCGTTATTTTATTAAAAGTGCAGCAGTTTATTGCTGAAATTATAAGCAACAGAAACCCTGATCACAGAAATAATGGTTTTTGTTCCTTATTAATGTGCAGCACACCGAGTTCAGCATGCAAGATGGGTGTTGAGGACAAGTATCGCATTGCCCTCGTCTTAACTTATCCTCTGTTTCTAAGCTCTGCAGTGCATTAATAAATAAATGTGAAGACACCGACAGGAGTAGAATGAGATGCACAGCCCAACACAGCTAAAAACTGGCATCAAAGGACACTGAGAAACATACATTTGAGTGGGTATCTCCACGTAGTGTAACGAGCTTCGCAAAAAGGAAAAATAAGTAGATTCCATCATAAAATTGTGGTTAATATACTCATTCTGACTGGATGAGACAGCATACATGACACTGTTCCAGAACTTGGGTATTAAACAGCTACTTAAGATAGTTGTGTAGTTAAAATGGTTGTAATGAAATGTTGTGCCATTAAAAGATCAGAAGCAGGGTAGAGACTGGCTGACACTAAAGTTATCACTGTCATGTACTTATTTGCTTGCAATACAAGAATACATTCAGTGGAAAATACTTCCAGATTTATATTTAATTCCAGTAATTTGACACTGGTAACCATTACCTTGATTTGAGTGTCCAAAGGAAGAGCCACATCACATTAGACAATTTGTGTAGAGTGGACATATCATTGTGTGCCCAACGTTCATGATACTGGTTTGTAGGTGATCATAGAAAGATAGTTTGCACGTGAGGAAACCAGTGGTGTGTGTACTTGTTGGCAAACATCATGTAAGAGAGTATTATGAGTACATAGTTCAGAGCAGTCCTGCAAACAGTGGTCATCGGTAATCTTAAAAGGTAACCCTAGGCATATTCCCTGTATATGCTTTGGCTGCTTCGTGCAGGGCCATCTGAATTTAAGGATATAGCAATGACACATTGGTTTGTCTTATCAGATGAAGCAGAAAAGAACAAAGAAGAAAATTATTCTAAAAACGTGTCTCCTTGATGATACGATTTACAGAACAATAGGAATGAATGAAAAGCAGTGGATTTCCTATTAATTTTAGCAAGTGTAATCAGAGCATTATGTTGCACATTAGCACTAGGTAATTTTTCATGAAGTTTACAGTCTTTGTTTGTAACAGCAACCTCTCTTTCTTAATGTATTCTTATTTGATTCCCTGTCTGCGATGGTTTTATTATGGAAGAAACCCTGTTGAATTGGATGAGTGAATGAATTATACTACACAATGCAGAGAGAGCATGTATTAACAAACAGCACTCTGGAAAAACAATATGTTAAGGGTAAGCTGTCAGCAGAGACATCAGCCTTGTAATATATTTTGTGAAGCACATGTAAGGGGCTGACTGATGCATGGCTGCCCTTTCCTCAATCCCGTTTCCCTCCTACAAAATTCAAAAACCACAGTATAGCCCCCCCAAAGATAATGGTTCACATCCTTATTAACAACATACTACATTATTGTAATATTATTGCTTTTTGGTTCAGCTACATTCCTTATCAGATTATCTAAAACTTTGCTACAATTATGTTTTCACGGTTTTGGAGGTCAGGTTTGTAAAACATTGCTTTCTCTTAAAGTGTGACGACATCATTTTTCATTAATGTACAGGATGTCCATAATTAAAGTTCTGTTTTCAAAATCCTGTAAGAGAACCACTACTCAAAAGAATGTCAGATTTGAATAGCATATTATTGATGCAGGGGGAAACAACACAGAACAAAAAAAGTGTAATGAAAATTTTACCAGTAGTGTGTTAATGTTAATGGAGATGAATCACATTATGAGAGCTATGGCTTGAGTTGTACATTACACCATCCATGCTGTTCAATGTGCATAACTGCCCAAGTTCGGCAGGCAACAGTTGTGGCACTGTTAGTAAGGGAAGCCCATCCACCATGGCAAGGTCGTACCGCATTGGATGGGAAAAACAGGTTTTTAATTGTCCCGAGGCCAGAAACCACATAAAGAGCAAAATGACATCAGTTTTAAATGGTCACGTGACTGGCAGAGGACATGTACAAAATGAGGCCACTGTTTTCTGCCCCAAGTTGAAACTGAGAAACAGCTTGTTCCACTACAGAGCTGAGTGTCTTGAGGGTCATGTTCAGAATGCATTGCTCAGTATGTGCCTTCAATTCAGCTATGTTTGTAATTGGAGCATTAAACACAACAACTTTGAGATAACCCCACAGCCAGAAGTCACACAGATTAAGATCAGGTGATCTGGACGGCTGGTTGTTGGGAAATGATAGCTGAGAATTCTTTTATTTCTGAAATGTCTATGTAGCAGCCACTTCACTGGCTGTGCAATGTGTGGAGGAGTTCCATCCTGCATAAAAATGATCCTACCCACACATTCACACTGTTGAAGTGTTGGAATGATGGTGTGAAAAAGTGATGGTAAGGTTACAGGATGCACAAGAGTCGTGTCCTCAAAAATTTTGGGCCCCACAATAAATGATGATGTCACCCCGTACCACACAGTCGCCTTAGCAGAATGAAGGGATACCGATTGATGTGCGAGTGGATTTTCCATTGCCCATATTATGCAGTTCTGCATATTGACATGTATTTGGAGATGGAATTTGGCTTTGTCTGTCTACTGAACATACCATGGGCGTTCATTCTTGGCTTTCATGCGAACAAGAAATTCCAGAATAAATGTTTATCTTGCTGGCAGTCCAGCAGGAAGCAACTCCTGAACATGGGTGATTCTGTATCGATATGGATAGCAATGCGGGATGTTTGGTAGGGTTTTATGCACAGTCCTCGCAGGCAGGCCCAAAATTTGGGCAATTTCCCATGCACTGCACATTTGCACATCATTACTTGACTGCCCCGGCAATGCTGTGGCCACATCTTCGACAGGTACTGGATGAGATGCTTTTCACACTTTGCCACTATGCACTTCAAAAGTACCGGGTGATCAAAAAGTCAGTATAAATTTGAAAACTTAATAAACGACGGAATAATGTAGATAGAGAAGTAAAAATTGACACACATGCTTGAAATTACATGGGGTTTTATTAGGAAAAAAAACAAAAGAAAAAGAAGAAGAAGAAGTACTGCTAGACGCGTGAAAGATCTGTTGCGCGTGTCGTTTGGTGATGATCGTGTGCTCAGCCGCCACTTTCGTCATGCTTGGCCTCCCAAGGTCCCCAGACCTCAGTCCGTGCGATTATTGGCTTTGGGGTTACCTGAAGTTGCAAGTGTATCGTGATCGACCGACATCTCTAGGGATGCTGAAAGACAACATCCGACGCCAATGCCTCACCATAACTTCGGACATGCTTTACAGTGCTGTTCACAAGATTATTCCTCGACTACAGCTATTCTTGAGGAATGATGGTGGACATATTGAGCATTTCGTGTAAAGAACATCATCTTTGCTTTGTCTTACTTTGTTATGCTAATTATTGCCATTCTGATGAGATGAAGTGCCATCTGTCGGACATTTTGTGAACTTTTGTATTTTTTTTTTTTTTTTTTTTTGTTCTAATAAAACCCTATGTCATTCCAAGCATGTGTGTCAATTCGTACCTCTCGATCTACATTATTTATTCTGTTTTCAAATTTATACTGACTTTTTGATCACCCGGTACTTTACTTTTTGAATTTTGTAATCATTTTCTCCAAATCCTTGGACCAATGCCTTTCTTCATACCTTGAGTGTCTGAAACTACTGCAGGACTACATGTGCATAGTCACTACTTTATAAAAGAGCTTTACCATGAGCACATGATCCTTCCTGGAGACTATAATGTTGGGCACCTCAAATGCAAACTGAGGAACAGCCATGTGTGGTGCATGTTTCTTGGTGTGCATATTCTAATGCTCACAGGGTTCAAATCTACCATCATTCTGAGCATCGGTTCTCTTTCTACAACATTCTGAAACTGGAACTGTAATTATGGACACCCTGTATTGCGTAAATTAACTAATCTTTCAACTTTTTTATATTTTTTATACTCTTCTCTTTGGAGCAGGCAACAGTGAATTCTCCATTAAAGGTGACATAGCCTGTAACTCAGTTCCCATTAAAGAGACAAGCTGTATCAACTTCTGTTCCATTCATAAGAATAACTTTAAAACCATAACTACAAAAATTACTGTGATTTATTATGACAGTACATTAACTTGTTAATATCATATGTAGCAGTGTCTGACCGGCTTCTTCATTTATTCCCAGTAGACAAATTACACACAATCTAAGTGACTGAGGAACATTAAGTTGCCCTATACAAAAGTCACAGTGTCTGATTTGTGCAGTTATTCTGCCATAAGGAACCATTATTGGTGCCTCCTGTGATTGAGCAGTGCGGCAACTGGAAAAGTTTCAGCGCTGTTGCATGTGACTTGTAATTTGAATTCAGAACTGGTCACTGCTCACCAAATAATCACACAGCATTATGGGTTGCTGTGCCATGAATACTTAAAGTTGTTGCATATTTAATAACTCTGGTCAAGTTATAAGCTTTGACCCTGCTTAGAGGTCAGGCGATATGTCTGCTACAGTAGGAGCTTGAATTGATGTCACAAACCATATACAAAAACCTTACTAAATCAATATGTCTAAAAGAAATGAAGGAGAGTATTTTGGTGCTATCATCAATCTCATGCATTTCTTCAAAATTTGGACTCCAGATGGCTCAAAGAGAAACATATCATTTTCTGTTTTTATCCTAGTGCCTGCATATTTGTTCTTTTTTGCTCTGTCATGCATTGAAATATATCACAACTGGGGTGACATGCTTTCCACAACTGATGCTGTAAATACATTTGTTATTTACCTTGCTACCAGTCATAAATATTTTAGATTGATTTATCATGAGAAGGATTTGAAGAAGTTGATGAATATGGTTGAAAATAATTTCTCTGTACCTATTCGGCAGAATGATGCAATGCACAATTCCATTATTAAAAGTTATGTGCAGGAAGTGAAAAAATTAACCATCCTTTGGACCACACTTTGTTTCACTACCCTATGTGGATTCATGATTTTGCCTTTGGCTGATGGTCTGTTCCATTATTACACAACAAATTCAACAAAAGAAATTGAATGGAAACTTCCATACAGGACTTGGACCCCATTTAATGATTATGGTACAGTTGTTACAGTACCACTTTATATATATCATATGTTCATGGGTTTTGTTCTGATTGCAGAAATACCTGCTTTTGATACTATATATTTTTCATTGGTAAACCATTCATGTGCTCAGTTGAAAATTCTTCAGAATTCCCTGAGAAATATAGTAATAATATCAGCTCAGAATGTACACTCAAATGAAAAAAATAGTGTTACTTTCGATACGATGCTTGAGGAGCATTACATCATTGAGGAAAATATAGGCCATAGTAGTTTATCTCCGGCACATAAAATGTATAGTGTTTTAAATTCTTTTACCCCCAATGGGAATTGTGACAGCCCATTGAACCATACACATGCCAATGAACTAGACAACAAAATTCGGCAGAATGTTGGAGAGCTTGTGAATCATCATGAGAAGATACTTAAGTAAGTAAACTTTCTTCATTTTTTATTTTATTGCACATTGTGTCATAGCGTCCCATAGTATATCAATTGTTTCTCTTATTTAAATTAAATGTTTCCATGTTGTTTTTGTTATTTCTTTCAGTATTGGCCAGTACTTTGTATACTACATGTTGAATTCATTGTTCTGGCCTGGTAAATTTTTTTCTGTCTTTGGTGTCAACGAAGAAATTTTGAGTATCATATGCTCAAGAGTCACTTAATTTTATTTCATGTTGTTGTTCGTGCTGCATCAATGACAGGATTGCCTAAGTGTATGCTTTTAAAGGCATTCACATTTTGAAATATCTCTTAAATATGTTTAGAAAGTTGTATATGATGAATGAAGGAATATAGGGAACAAACTATAAATGATGTTGAGCTAAAATGTTCCTTAGTTTACTAGTAGATAATGAGATGCAGTGGCAGCTGATGCACATTTTCGTTGGAGCACCTGAGATAAAAAGTAAGTAAACTTTATAACAGAATTGTTCTGAAGTCTTTGTTATATAAATTTTATTTGTCATACTTCTTTAAAAAATTCCCTAGAAAAATAGTAAATATAGTAATTATCTGCTTATAAATACGGGCCTAATCCACAAAATACTATGGCTAATAATAAAACAATGGAAAATTGAGGATGGAATGTAACAATGGTATGAAAAGGGTAGTTGTTACTCACCATATAGCAGAGATGTTGAGTCGCAGATAGGCACTACGAAAAGACTGTTGGAAAGTGAACTAATGGCCAACAAGGCCTTTGTCGAAAATAGACAACATATACACACACACTCACGCAAACACAGATTTCAGCTGCCAGTCTGTGGTCATTGTGCGTGTGTGTGTGTGTGGGGGGGGGGGGGGAGGGAGGGGCTGTTGACCATTTTCAACAAAGGCCTTGTTGGCTGAAAGCTCACTTTCCAGCAGTCTATTTGTTGCACCTATCTGCGACTCAGCATATTCACTATGTGGCGAGCAGCAACTACTCTTTTCATAATAGCTGATAATAAAGTATATACACAAGTGACCTCAACATTGTGTGTGTGTGTGTGTGTGTGTGTGTGAGAGAGAGAGAGAGAGAGAGAGAGAGAGATATTGTAGTTGGTTGATCTGCACCTAATCATTTGATTCATAGCTTCTCTTCCTTACTTAATGAATGAAAGAGCGTTTTTAGCAAGCAGTCTGCTATATTCATTTTAAAATCAGAATATGGAAAGCAATGGGGATATGGGCAGGGACGTACTGAGGCCATGGAGAGATAGACACCTGCCAGGGGTAGAGCCACAAGGGGGGTTACAAAGCTGACATTATTTTTTAAATAAAAAAGTGAGGAAGATGATTTAAGGGGGTTAGGACATCAAACGGGCCGACTTGGAGCAGGAGAGGCATCACAGGACATTTTAATTTCCAGTGTCTATACTTTTACAAATAAATTCATAAAACTTTGTCAGCATCACCAGGAAGGATTCAGGATTCACACTCATTGCAGTGGAAGTTCGCAAAACATAACAAAATAATTTTATTTTACGTGTGAAATTTCATCATTTTTTCACTTACTAATGGCTGCATTTGTTGCCATAGGTACACTTTTCTTCATAAGTTAGAGAGATTCTTCGATGAATTTTGCACAGCATACATACCATACTTACAGGTGTATAAAACTCTAGAATTTATTTAATTTATGAAAAAATGAAGGATCTGTTATATTTTAAACTTCATGTTTAGAAAAAACACAAATTTTGTAGTTAATTACCTCAATTTTTACCACAGTTTTTAATAGATTTGGAAAATTCTAGAGTTTCATACACCTTTAAGTATTGTTTGTATGCTGTGCAAAATTCATCGAACCATCTCTCTCAATTATGAAGAAAAGTGTACCTATAGCAACAAATGCTGCCATTTGTAAGTGAAAAAAATGATGAAATTTCACATGTAAAAAAAATTACTTCGTTATGTTTTTGAACTTCCACTGCTATGAGTGGGAATTCTGAATCCTTCCTGGTCATGCTGACAAAGTTTTATGAATTTATTTGTAAAAGTATAGACAGTGGAAATTAAAATGTCCTGTGGTGCCTCTCCTGCTCCCAAGTCGGCCCATTTGACATCCTATCCCTCTTAAGAATTAACAGGAGAAGCAAGTGATTTTCCTGACCTGTGAGAAGAAGCCTTTCCCTTGGCACGAGACTGAAAATGCATGCTGTTGTCCCAGTGTCACTTCATCCAAGTAGTACACAAAGAAATGACTACTACCAAATATGTGTCATGTGGGTTATATGTCAAAAGTGCACTTGGTTCATGCAGCTGCTACCTACACAGCCAGATCATGTTTGACAGTGGAGGTTTTGTTGCTACTTCAATACAATATTGCAGGGTCTGAAAGGTTGGTAGCCATGTCTTGAAGCAAATAACCTGCTATTTAACCAAAAGCTTCCTATTTTAGCCAGTTTCTGTTAGATGAGGATGGAGTGAAACTTTTCAGGCTAGACTGTTTCATATTTGGTAGGATAATAAGTGAAATGGAAATATCACATAATGTAACACAACATTTCATCTCATGTTAATTTCCTGTCAAGGAAGCATTAAATCAGAGCTCTATATCTCGTTCTGAAAAATATGCAGCAGATTTTGGTGCCAAATATAAAAGATATATTGATAGAGCAAAGCTAGTGAACAAAATAATTGCTCTCAAATTCCAATAGAAAGAGATGGTGAAGAGCACTGACACAGATTCCTGTATAGATATTTTGAATTCCGCTCTCCAAATATGGCTTGTCCAAACATCAAAACAGCATTTGGGATACTTATGACAATTTCATTGCAGTTTCAGCAAATTAAAAATGGTAAAAAAAAAATTACACAAGGTTGAGTGTAGAAGAAGCAGACGGCCATATTCAGCTCTTTTATAGACAGAATATGATATAGCTGCTAAATTTGCCTTCAATGACAATATCAATGACTTTGTTGCACTCAAAGCAAGGAAGTGGGAAGTAAAATTATAATAAGAAAACAATTCTTCTAAAGGAATGTGTTCTCAACACTTATTTACAGTATTTTTCTTTTATTTTCTATTAATGATTTATACAGTGTTAATAATTTAATAGGAGCAAATAAAATATGTCTTTTTATTATTCATTATGATAAAATCAATGTAAAGTAGCTGCCATAAACACTAAGTTATAGATTTTGCTTTACTTTCAATTTGCTGTGAAAGTTTGTACAGTCGGTAATTTATTTATAACAATGATACTTTTAATTTGTTGTGTGTAATGTTTTTCATCTGTGTAGCTCATTTAAGTAATATTTTTCAATAATGCTTCATTTTCATTAAAACTACTTACAAACTACAAAATTTCTTATATCTGTGTAGAAAAAAATGCGGAAAGGTACTTTTTCTGGGGAGGGCAGGCAGTTTGCCAGTTCTGCCAGGTATGCAGGATGACCTCGGTATGACTCTGGCTATGAGCCCAAGTTGGCTGGCCCCAAACATTGTGTAGATGTGTGGACAGGTGGGCAAGGAGGAGGAGAGATAGCAGGATGTACTGAGGTGTGGATGAAGGGCGTTATGTGTGAACTGGTCTGTCCAGTTGACCGGAGTTGGCCCTAAGCTATGGTGCAGCAAGGGTTTAGTTTTAGAGAGGGAAACAGCTTGGTCACATCACTATGACTCCACTTTCCATATCTGAAGGTGTGGACAGTGTACAGACCACCTGGCATTGACCCTGGGCATTGGGTGGGAAAGGAAAACAGGTTTGTCACTGTGGAAGGGTGCACTGAGGGAGGAGGAGGGGGGGGGGGGGAGGTTGAGAGAGGGGTAGCAGTAAGGCCAGATCTGACTGCTGGTAGTGCTTCTACAACAGAACAGTAGAAACTGGGCCTGATTACCTGGTCTCTGTCACTCGTACTATTCCTGAATCATGTCATACTCAAACTGTTTGATATAATACTAAAAAATACACAGAATAAAAGTATATACTGAAATTTCTGGCCAAGAATGAGTGGCCCCTGATGAGATTAGAGGAAAAACAATAGATGGGTCTGTGGAATAGAGATTGCTGCTGGCTTTGTGAAGCTTCCAAGAACATGCTAAGAGATATGTATTTAGTCTTTAACGGGATCAGGTAACTACCTTTTATCAATAAGTGGACAAGCAATGCACTATCTATGAAAGCTGATTTGGATTTTAGTGACCTGATGTGGTGAAAGGAAATGTAATATGTAGTGTTTGAATAGGAAAGAAGCCACACTGAAAAGGAAAATAGCGAATACTACATGAATGGTCAATGAAAATAAAGAAAATTTGTAAAGGGCCCAGATATAAACCATATAGTGAGGATGTGAAGGTTACTGAAGACAATAAAATATAGGGAATAGTTTTGTATATTTAGTTAATTTGTGCTTTTCAGGGTAAGTAGCCATTTTTGGATGAGATCTGTTTCAGTTATATTAGAGTCCAAACAGGCCAGCCAGCACTGCCTTTCGTAGCCTGTATGCTGTCTAAAACAGCTTCATATGATTACCAAGTATTGTAAGGATATGTATCTGCTAAAATCTGCTTATCATTCATTATTCTCACAAACTTTAAACTACATGATAGAAACATGGGGTGCAACAACACAAACTAACCTAAGTACAGTAGTAACACTGCAGAAAAATTGCTGTTGGAATTATTTGTAGAATCATGTCAAAACCTGTTTCCAAAATTGGGTGTACTTACGATTAAACACAGCTCAAAAGAATAAGGGGAACACATGTATCAACATCCTAAATGTTAAATCTGTTTTGATACAGATGGTACCTGTGCTCTCATTGCTTAGCTTGAGATTTCTACTTTCAATGTAAATGGCAACTAAAGTCGTTTGCCATTTCTATTGGCTGTGTTATGCATCACAGTATCAGGTGACCCTGCAGAAGGCAGTGAGTAATGGTATCCCAGTGTTCTCTAGAAAGGTATACGGACGGCTGTTGTCACGTGTGGGTGTGTTATTCAATCAGGCACATGCAATCTGAAATCTTTATGCAATGCAAGTTTCAAGGTCAGTCTGTTTGATCCAATGAAGATGGACTTTGTCATGTTGCTGCAGATGCCAATGTCTCTTTTTGAGTCATCCATAGGTTGTGTACTCATGGCAGGGAGACAAGTTGGACAATGTCGCTAATGATTTATAATGCCATGTGAAGACAGAAATCTGCCCATCTCTGCATTGTCGCATTGTATGGCTACTGCCAGAGCACTGCAAGACAATCTCAGAAAGGCCACTACAGCTGTTGTGTGTGACCAGACTGTAAGGAGCAGAGGAGCAGATAAAGAGAAATGACCGTATGACCCAGACAACCTGTATGAATACTCCACTTGATATGAAAACATCTCACAACTCACCTTCAGTTCTTCTGTTCCCCTGTCATCTGGCAACTTCATCACAGGTGAAATGTGTTATTCATAGAGTCCAGATTTGCTCTGGCAAAAGGTGATGGCCATATTTATGTTTGGAGGTGCCATGGTGAACAGTACCTGCCAAATGTTGTCTAGGAAATCAACAGATTTGTCCAGGGTTCTGTGATGATGTGGGGAGGCACTATGTTACAGCCGAATATATATTATCATTTTCCACCATCACCTTACTGCCATGCAGTACATCCTGTTGGACCAAGTGGCAACTGCTTCATATATTGGTAGCCCTGAATTCCTTATCATGCACAGTAATGCTAGGGCCCGTGTCACAGGTATCATTAGGGATTTCATGTGAAACCTGGACAAGTGCTCTACCATCTGAGCTACCGAAGCATGACTCACGCCCGGTCCTCACAGCTTTACTTCTGCCAGTATCTCGTCTCGTACCTTCCAAACTTTACAGAAGCTCTCCTGCGAACCTTGCAGAACTAGCACTCCTGAAAGAAAGGATACTGCGGAGACATGGCTTAGCCACAGCCTGGGGGATGTTTCCAGAATGAGATTTTCACTCTGCAGCGGAGTGTGCGCTGATATGAAACTTCCTGGCAGATTAAAACTGTGTGCCCGACCGAGACTCGAACTCGAGACCTTTGCCTTTCACGGGCAAGTGCTCTACCATCTGAGCTACCAAAGCACGACTCACGCCCGGTCCTCACAGCTTTACTTCTGCCAGTATCTTGTCTCCTACCTTCCAAACTTTACAGAAGCTCTCCTGCGAACCTTCATTGTTAAACAATTGAAACTCCTGGGTGGAATATCAATAACCTAGGGAAAAGATAGACTGCTATTCACCATAAAGATGGCATTTGAGTTGCAAACAGGTGCAATGAACAATGTGCCTTTCTGCAACTCATGTCATCTTCAAGGTGAGTAGCAATGTATCTTTTCCTTGTACTGTTAAAATTCATCATTAAACACAACTCATGAGTTTATAATTTGTAATCTAACATTTTCAGAAGAATATTCTCTAAAGTGTCCTGAATCTGCATTATTTCTAGAAGTTGTATATTATTATTATTATTATTTTATTGTTAAATTACTGAGAGGTCTGTGCATACTGCATTTATGCTGCACATTGCAAAGCATGTGTATTTTTCCTTTGGTATCTGATCACAAAAGATTATCCCACTATCCCATTCTTTTCATGGTAGTCAGAAGGCACATACATATTATGTTTGGTACATTCTTTGGTATTCAGACTATGAATAACCTACAACACTCCTCTTGAATTAGGCATTACCCAGGAATATGGGTCTGTAATTTGATGGGCTGTCATTTCACTGACAGCACAAAATGTCAAAATGGGTTCCTCTCAAACAAAGGGATATTTGAGTGAAATGTTAATGAATTTTCGCACTCTATAGAGTGAGCACATTCGTATTTTTGTGAAAATTCAAATGAACATAAGTGTGCATATTTAGTTTTACAAGATATGTTTCTCATTACCAAGAGTTCACAGACAGTGGACATGTATTCAAGATGAGTAGGATTTAAATCCCCACTGGTGAACAAGATATTGAACTCTAACTTCCCTTCCTTTGTTCATAAAATAACAGAAGAAATGGTTAGAACTCTAAAACAATTGGTAATACTGTTTGATAGTACCTTTCTGGACAAAACAGTGCAGTGCCTCTGGGCCACTATTTTGGAACTGGAAGTGCAATATCTTACCAAGATTGGTTGGTTGTAGCACCAAAAGCAACTGCATTCAATTAATTTATCTGTAAGAGCACTGTACAGTTACACATTAAATGGGAAAGGGAAATTTAGAAAAAAAAGTGTTGATACAGAATAAGATAAGGTAGAATTATTTAAGTAAAGTAGCACATGTGTGCCAAGTCCTTCAAGATGCTTGTAGTATGAGAACCTGGGTAATGTACCTCCATATTTCAAGGAGCAGACAACATGAAAAATATGAAAAAGAAGTATTTATCCTTTCAAGTTTGTGTAAACTGCTTTGGTGTATGCAATATCTGGGGCAGAGACTCTTTCTTATCTGCTAATAATGAGACAATTCAAACAGTTTTGGCTAAAAGGTGTTAAGGGACCTAACAGTTACTGCTGCTGTACTTGCTCTTCTAAACAGCATCCCATATGAGCGAACCAGTTTTGTCTTTACCTGGGCCTTACTTAGGCTATGCATGGCTCTGTTTAAAAATAATGTCTTAATGTAGTCACAGGGTTGAGCTGCACAGTTCTTCTTTCACGCCACACAGCTAATTCACTGCAAATAATAAATAACCTGTGGCTGTGATCCTGGAGTCAACTAGTTTAGGCATTGGCCAGAATTGCAAATTAGTAAAATACACACAAATACAAAATAAAAGATAAATGAATAATTTAATAGCAAAGGTTTTATTCTAACATCTGTAATTGATGTAGACAACAGAGAATTATGCTGAATAATGTTTATTCAAGAAAGGATGTCTCAAATAAACAGGAAGTGGTGCTACAACATTCAGTTAAAATACAGGTAGAAAATATCCTTATCAAATGCAGTGAAGTTACATGGAGAGCATTACAAGAATGGCAACAAAATCCCCAAACTAAATCATTATCAGAGACGCACAAAAACTAAGTCAATTTCTTGATCACAATACATGAAATATTCATTAGCTCAAAACAGTTCAGATTTCAAAATGGGTGATCTACAAATTAACACATGCCATACAAAGAATAGTAACTCATACTCTGTCTATTCTCAGTTCTGTAAATCAATTGGAAATAATTAGAGTCCTACTCTGGAGCACATTCAAATCTCTTGTGAGTTAGAGTCCTGCCAAAAGTTAGAGTATTGCAGCAGGCGTTCACTGCCTAGAGTCAGACACCTATATGACTGAAGCATTTTACCATAGGTGCATCTGCTTTCTTCCAGCACTCAATACAAAGTGTCCAGAATTGCTCCCTTTAGCTCTTCGTTTCTAAAGTCCCAGTCCCTAATTGACTCCTGTAGTGTTCTGCTGCTGTCTTGTTTTCTATTGGCTTAAGGCTATCCCTACCAAAAGCACATCGTTTTACATTTGGTAGACACCATTTGATTCTACTTGAGCATTTCTTAACTATTATAACAATATTTAAATAAAGAAATATCATAAACATTTGGTTACATGCAGATCATTTACAATAAATATAAGTAATAGTTAGTTCATAAGTAAATAAGCCAGCATTCTTGTGCAACTGTGCTCATGATACATGACAGCTTATTGTCATCAAATTTTGTTGAAACAATTGTGTGTGCCTTCTTGACAGAAGCATCTTGGTTCTCTTTTCAATAGTGGTGTCCACTAACACATGTGATTGACTACTTTTAAATTAGCATAGTTTTTTAATTGCACTTCTGATCAACATTTAAATAAAGTTATTAGCAAAACAGTAAACTGTTAACTAAATAAAAACACAAGTATGACAAAATATGAGGTACTGATGCAATGTTATTTGCAGTGTAATTGTGGAGCATATGGTGGTTTGACAGACATTTGCTTAATAAAAAGAGATAAAAGATATCACAAGTCAGTGTATAATACACTCCTGGAAATGGAAAAAAGAACACATTGACACCGGTGTGTCAGACCCACCATACTTGCTCCGGACACTGCGAGAGGGCTGTACAAGAAATGATCACACGCACGGCACAGCGGACACACCTGGAACCGCGATGTTGGCCGTCGAATGGTGCTAGCTGCGCAGCATTTGTGCACCGCCGCCGTCAGTGTCAGCCAGTTTGCCGTGGCATACGGAGCTCCATCGCAGTCTTTAACACTGGTAGCATGCCGCGACAGCGTGGACGTGAACCGTATGTGCAGCTGACGGACTTTGAGCGAGGGCGTATAGTGGGCATGCGGGAGGCCGGGTGGACGTACCGCCGAATTGCTCAACACGTGGGGCGTGAGGTCTCCACAGTACATCGATGTTGTCGCCAGTGGTCGGCGGAAGGTGCACGTGCCCGTCGACCTGGGACCGGACCGCAGCGACGCACGGATGCACGCCAAGACCGTAGGATCCTACGCAGTGCCGTAGGGGACCGCACCGCCACTTCCCAGCAAATTAGGGACACTGTTGCTCCTGGGGTATCGGCGAGGACCATTCGCAACCGTCTCCATGAAGCTGGGCTACGGTCCCGCACACCGTTAGGCCGTCTTCCGCTCACGCCCCAACATCGTGCAGCCCGCCTCCAGTGGTGTCGCGACAGGCGTGAATGGAGGGACGAATGGAGACGTGTCGTCTTCAGCGATGAGAGTCGCTTCTGCCTTGGTGCCAATGATGGTCGTATGCGTGTTTGGCGCCGTGCAGGTGAGCGCCACAATCAGGACTGCATACGACCGAGGCACACAGGGCCAACACCTGGCATCATGGTGTGGGGAGCGATCTCCTACACTGGCCGTACACCACTGGTGATCGTCGAGGGGACACTGAATAGTGCACGGTACATCCAAACCGTCATCGAACCCATCGTTCTACCATTCCTAGACCGGCAAGGGAACTTGCTGTTCCAACAGGACAATGCACGTCCGCATGTATCCCGTGCCACCCACCGTGCTCTAGAATGTGTAAGTCAACTACCCTGGCCAGCAAGATCTCCGGATCTGTCCCCCATTGAGCATGTTTGGGACTGGATGAAGCGTCGTCTCACGCGGTCTGCACGTCCAGCACGAACGCTGGTCCAACTGAGGCGCCAGGTGGAAATGGCATGGCAAGCCGTTCCACAGGACTACATCCAGCATCTCTACGATCGTCTCCATGGGAGAATAGCAGCCTGCATTGCTGCGAAAGGTGGATATACACTGTACTAGTGCCGACATTGTGCATGCTCTGTTGCCTGTGTCTATGTGCCTGTGGTTCTGTCAGTGTGATCATGTGATGTATCTGACCCCAGGAATGTGTCAATAAAGTTTCCCCTTCCTGGGACAATGAATTCACGGTGTTCTTATTTCAATTTCCAGGAGTGTATCAATATAGATGTGGCTTTCTGGGATGATAGCTATTGTGCAATGCTATCATCTGAGATGTCATTTGTTGAAATCATGTAAAGTGTTTAAAAGTTGTTAATTCAGAGGTTCGTTGTGAAATTGTTTATTTGCTGTAATTATTGTGTCATTGGTTGTGCCTCATTTACCTGAGATTGCCGATGTATTCAGATTTGCATTAACACATGATTATAAGTTGTTGTAGACTCTCAAAGAACTGGAAGACACCATCTAGCAGCTTGTCCCAAAGTCCGTCATTGCTGGGAGCATAGCTGGTCCTCTTAAGCAATCAGTGCATTGTCCAAATTCTCCGTAATGGTATTTTCCTCACATATGGCCCTTTTCTCCTCTCTGCACCCTGTCTCCTCTGGAGCAGCCACGGTTTTTGTTGCAGTTCAAGACAACAGTGGTGAAGCATTTGTCCGCAGGTAAGATTATAAGGTTGAAACCTTCCTAAAAACCCAGAATCCTAAACCCCTCACCTGGTTCAGATTCATTGATGACATCTTTGCTATCTGGATCAAAGGTGAGGAGACCCTATCCACATTCCTCCAGAACCTCAGCAACTTCTCCCCCATTTGCTTCACCTGGTCCTACTCAACCCAACAAGCTGCCTTCATATATGTTGACCTCCACCTCGAAGATGGCTACACCACAAGGAGTCCCTTCCGTACAGCCTAGCCACCCACAGTCATGACATCTGCAGTGACGAGCAGTCCCTCTCAAAATATACTGAGGGTCTCACTGAAGCCTTCACTGATGATAATTATCCTCCCAACTTTGTACAAAAACAAATCTCCCGTGCCTTATCTTTCCAGCCTCCCACCACCTCCCAAAATCCCACCGTCCGGCCGTAGAGGAGCATTCCCCTCGTAACTCAGCACCACCCAGGACTGGAACAAATGAATTACATTCTCTGCCAGGGTTTTGATTAGTCTCGCAGTGCCCTGAAATGAGAAATGCCCTGCCCACTATCCTTCCCACCCCTCCCACAGTGGTATTCTGCCATCCACTGAACCTGTGCAGTGTACTCGTCCATCCTTACACAACCCCTGCTCCAAATCCTTTACTTCATGGCTCATACCCCTGTAATAGACCTAGATGAAAGACCTGTCCCATCCTCCCACCACCACCTACTTGAGTCCGGTCACCAACATCACCTATCCTATCAAAGGCAGGGCTGCCTATGAAACCAGTCATGTGGTCTACAATCTGAGCTGCAACCACTGTGCTGCATTCTCTGTAGGCATGACAACCAACAAGCTGTCTGTCCACATGAATGGCCACTGATAAACTGTGGCCAAGAAACAAGTGGACCACCCTGTTGCTGAACATGCTGCCAAACATGATATCCTTCATTTCAATGACTGCTTCACAGCCTGTGCCATATGGATCCTTCCAACCAACACCAGCTTTTCTGAACTGCGCAGGTGGGAACTTTCCTTGCAATACAGCCTACATTCCTGTAATCCTCCTGGCCTCAGCCTTCGTTAGTCACTGTCCTCACCCATCCAGCCCCTTCCCTGTTCCCATTTCAGCACTACACAGCCGTCATTCCACCACCAAACCCAGTCTTTGTATCTCTCTCCTTTTCTGCTACTTCCTCCCCCCCCCCCCTTCCCCACCTCTCCCCTGCCCTCTGTCTAACCTGCAGCACTTCACTGTCCACCACCCCCACCATACTAACCCTCCCCTTCCCCGCTCCAGCCTCTTCCTTATCCCCACCCAGTCGCCACTCCCATCATGCTGCTGCTCGCAGTGTGGTTTCAGTTGCCTGAGACTGCAGTTGTGTGTGTGAGTTGCGTTTGCGTGAGTGTGTGTGTGTTCGTATGTGTGTCTATTGTTGATGATAAAGACTTTAATGGCCGAAAGCTTTAATTGTGAGAGTGTTTTTGTTGTGCCTATTTGCGACTCAGCATCTCTGCTATATGCTGAATAGCAACTTTCCTTCTCATAATATTGTTGAAAATGTGGTAAAGAAGTACAGGACCTACAAAAATGTCTACCTAGGTAGTGAATGCTTGACGGGAATATGCCTATTTTTTTATGTAGTAGGGATGATACCTTCAGCTGTACTTGTAGGTAAGATAGATTATATTTTCTAGACCAAATTCTGGACACTCATTCTTTTTGGGAAGTAATATTATTGATGAAGGAAAACAACTTCTTCTCCTTGTTTCTTGTGTCTTTGTCCCACACTGGTGAACGGTAAGCACAGTTATTAAAGGATTTGGCATGGTTAATTTAAGGGTGACTAGTCGCCCTTCCCATTGCTACCCTGTTACGGCCAGGGGTTGAATGTTTGTACCCCAACTGTCTGTGTGTGCTGTTAGTTACGTCAAAGTGAATGAAAATTTTCTAAATGTTTGCGAATCATGTAAGAGAGGCAGGAATTGGGTACCAGCCCAGTATTCACTTAGGGGGAAGTGCGAAATCACCCAACAACAGCATCCAGGCTGGCCTGCCGACAGATCCTCATTATTAAGAAAAATAATTAAACGTAACTAATGCAATCTAGTGTGACACTATGTAGCAAACAAATACAGTCTGATATAATTTTGCATGCAAAGATGACGTGTGGTGGTAGAAACCAGCTTTGTACATTATGCTGATCTCTTTGATAAACGTAGAACCCCTTTGTCAAACTTTTCACCAGCTTAACTAAAACTGATAACAAAATCTACAAATACAAATGTAATATGTATCTAATTCTGGATAAATCATTTAATAATTGCTAAATCCGAATCAAATAGGTGTCCAAGATTACCTTTGAAAAAATTTGGGACAGAGCTACAAAAATTGTGATAGAAGTTTTGCTTTTTATAGTGTTTATAATAGATATCAGATACAAGAGTTTAATATTCTGTGTGTCAGTGAAGTATGGGACAACACAAGAAAGAAGGTATTTCATTTATTTCTTTTCTGTTGTAATTAGATTGGCATCCATCGTCTACATTTGCTTGTCTAAGCACAATAACTAAACGCATTTTTATTTGCTAAATAGGTACATTGATGGTGTAGAGGCTATTGTAAATGCTGTGTTTTTAACACAGTTTTTATGCAGTGCTACACTCTTCTGTCTCACGGGTTTCCAACTCACAGTGATTTTGGTGAGTCAGGTGTTATAATTTTTTAAATAAAGATTTAATTTACTTAAAAGTGGCATATTCACTTGCACATGATCATGTATTGCGCGCGCACAGAGAGAGAGAGAGAGAGAGAGAGAGAGAGGCAATTTTTGGATAACTTTGCTACAGATTCACATTCTTTAGGCACCTTTCTTTCACTCAGTACCTTGACTACAAAGTTAGTGGTTACCTATACCCCTTCCAATGTTTTATTCATCTCAGGACATTTTATTACAAGACAAGCTACAAGCTATATATACTCTCAGTTGGTCCAAGCACTTACTGGGAAATAAATTGTGGGTATTCTTGGATATCCTACATATTATGGCCTGACATTTCTGCTGTCATTCCTTATGACATCCTGACCATTTTTGTGCTTGTGTTTAATCCTGTGCTTCTCAACCCCAATTTTTTGTGGACTAATTTTGATATTAAGTTAATGCACTATAGGAGCAATGAGAAGCTTAACATTTATGGGAGTAGTTAACAGAAATTGCTCATTGCACTGGAAGTTGTTGCACTTAAAAAAATAAAATAAAATAAAATAGATGTGCAGTGTGTTACTGTGTGCTAGCCCTGTTTCTCTGGCAAGTACTTTCTACCTTCTTAGGGGGGTGCACATGCCTCTCAATATACAGCCTCCCCCCCTCCCCCAAATCATACTCTATATTTACATTCCTGTTATTTATTTTATAAGCTATATTTGCCATAAATACATACAATACAATTTGTCATTGCACTTAACCTACAGTGTCAACATTTCTTAATGGGTAATTCTACATAAATATGTTACTAAAAACGCATACTTGTGTTGACAAAGCAGAAATTATTCTAATGAGTAAAATGGATTTGCTCTTCCTTGGACAATCTGTACATTGGGTGTACCTTGAGAATTAGTTATACACTTTGGTCGCTGTCTAAACAAGATTATTGTTCACTTTTTCTAATGTGTTTTGCACTGTGAGTAGAGATGTACAGGTTCTGATATACTTGTCTCTTTTACTCATTACAATTATGTTTGATAGTTCAGCAAGTATGTGTTAATACTTTCAGAAATATATAAATTAATTACTCTTAAGACATATTTAAGTAACAAAAGTGTTCACTGTGTTAAGTTGTCTACCCATTACTATTACTCTGATTGCCTTCTTCTGAACTACATTTATATTTTTTGTTTCTCTAATTTTTTGGTTGGCTGAAAATATATTCTGGGTCTCTCGTTCATTTAATGGCAGTCCACTTACATTACACCAAGATGCTGAACTTTGTCAACAAACTCGTTAGGTTAGGTTAGGTTAGGTTAGGTTAGGTTAGGTTAGATATTTTTCTAAGTTCCCATTCCTACAATACAGTTTTACAGAAACAAAAATGGTATCATCTGTAAACATATGTGTTTTTGTGGTAAGTCATTTACCAGTACAAAGAACAGAAGAGATTCTACTTTTTATCCCTGTGATCCAAAGAATAGAAAAGGTCCTAATGTTTATCCCTTTGACACTCCATATTAAACTTCAGGTTGGTTAGATGGGTGACATCCAGAACTTGCAAACTTCTCAACCTGCTTGCTTTTCATTAAGGTATGATTCCTCTAGCTTTAAACTTTTGCCATAAATTCCGTAGTTCTTCAATTTAGAGAGAAAAACAAAATGGTCAATACAGTCAAAGGCCTTACTTAAATCACAGAAGGTGAGTTGGGTAAGCATGGTCTTCAAATTCTGGTCAAATATATAGGAATATAGGGATTTTCGCTTACAAAGAGATATGGCACACAAGTTTATAAAATTAAATGTATTCGCTTGGTCATCTGATTACTTACTGTGCCTGTAAACACCAATGAAACACAGGGTGACCTAGTAGATAGTGCCGGAAGTTCCATGCAGCTTTTCGTGGATGATGCTGTAGTATACATAGAAGTTGTAGCATTAGAAAATTGCAGCGAAATGCAGGAAGATCTGCAGCGGATAGGCACTTGGTGCAGGGAGTGGCAACTGACCCTTAACATAGACAAATGTAATGTATTGCGAATACATAGAAAGAAGGATCCTTTATTGTATGATTATATGATAGTGGAACAAACACTGGTAGCAGTTACTTCTGTAAAATATCTGGGAGTATGCGTGCGGAACGATTTGAAGTGGAATGATCATATAAAATTAATTGTTGGTAAGGCGGGTGCCAGGTTGAGATTCATTGGGAGAGTCCTTAGAAAATGTAGTCCATTAACAAAGGAGGTGGCTTACAAAACTACTTGAGTATTGCTCATCAGTGTGGGATCTGTACCAGGTCAGGTTGACAGAGGAGATAGAGAAGATCCAAAGAAGAGCAGTGCATTTCGTCACAGGGTTATTTGGTAAGCATTATGGAGATGTTTAGCAAACTCAAGTGGCAGATTCTGCAAGAGAGGTGCTCTGCATCGCGGTGTAACTTGCTGTCCAGGTTTCGAGAGGGTGCGCTTCTGGATGAGGTATCGAATATATTGCTTCCCCCTACTTATACCTCCCGAGGAGATCACGAATGTAAAATTAGAGAGATTCAAGCACACACGGAGTCTTTCCGGCAGTCGTTCTTCCCGCGAACCATATGCCACTGGAACAGGAAAGGGAGATAATGACAGTGGCATGTAAAGTGCCCTCTGCCACACACCGTTGGGTGGCTTGCGGAGTATAGATGTAGATGTAGATGTAGATGCTTTGCTCCAAAGTATATATAGCGTCAGGGTAAGTAACTGTTTTGACACACACAGCATTTGAAGCTATATGGACATTACTAGCAGGACCTCCACAAATTTTCTGTCCTTGGTGTTGAGTGGTGGCTGCACTGTTGTCCTTGATACATAGTTTGATTTAAGATGTGGGTTTCAGAGGCCTTTTGCTCTACCGATGAGCATGCCACATGTTTGACACATTCTTGGTACCTCTTTTATGGACTGTCACACTTTGTTATTAGGACACCTTTTAGCTGCTTTTGCAATAGTCATTGTTAAGTAAATAATGCAGCATGAGATACATTTAGCACCACTGAAACAAAAGGTTTTGTTTAATCAAAGGTTGACTTGACAATTAAAAGTCCAGCAGCTCTCAGCAGGGAGTTACTTTCTTCTCATCCTGCATATGGAGCCTAGAGTCACCTATATGAGTTATAAATTAAAGCCCTCTGCTGTGTTTTTCTGTCTGTATGTCAAGGTTAATCTGAGGAACTAGTAGGAATTTTGATATGGTTTTCACTAATACACATACTGATTCACAAGAAAGGTTTTTGTATACAATTTATTTCTGCTACACCAGGTATAGATACTTAGTGCAGTTTCGTTTCCATGCAGCTCAGTGTTTATGACATCCCATTTCCTGAACTGTGTGTTGTACAATGTATAATTTTGCAGGTACATTCAGTGAAGTATGTGAATACTGTCTGCAAAATGTGTCATTAATAGAGTTAATAGCAAAGCGGCAATAAATTAAATTGTGACTGATGCATGAACAACGAAAATGTAATATGCAATAAACTTTATTCCTTTCATCTTTCCACAGGGGTGTCAGTGTGAAAAAGTTTTGTAAAGGTTTGGAATTGTGTGTTAACTTTATTGGAGGAGACTGAGCGCTCTAATTCTTAAATACTGTATGAGTAAATTCCGAGTATTTGTGCATCGTGGGCTACACTGCATTTTCATCCCTACCCCACTCCTTCAATAGGCAGGTAGTTCTTATCTTAGAACTCTTCTTTCTCGCCTGTAAGTGATATGTGTACCAAATTTGGTTAAAATTTGTTAAGTGGTTTAGGAGGTGACATGGAACATACCTCACATGCATGCATTTTTGTAAAGTGTATCAATATGTACCAGTATAATAATAACAACAAACTTTATCTTAGTGCCAGATTAACATTTTTTTTAGTGACCCCATTTGACAGGACAAAATGACTTACTGTAGCATAGGGACTGTTTCTTGACAGTATCTTTCACTCTACAATGGAGCATGAGATGTTATAAAACTTCTTGACATACGAATTATATATGTTGTACCAGAACTTGAGTCATGAATCTAGTCTTTTGCTAGCAATTTGCTTACCAACTGAGTTATCCACTCCACTCAGTTCACTTCAAAGCTGCATTCTGTCTGTACCAGTTCATCACGCTGGTTAGGTTGACATGAAGTGATGGATAGAGAGTTCAGTCAATAAGACCACTGCATGTAAAAGGTAAGGATCCAGGTTTGAGATTCAGACTGGCGCGTGGTTTCAATCTGTAAGGAAGTTTTATCACAGTATATTCTCCAACGCTGGCCAAATTATTCATTCTGGACACATCCCCTAGACCTTGACTTTGATATTTCTCTGCCATAGCCTTTTTCCAGAAGTACCACTGCAGCGAGATATGCAGAAGAGCTTTTAAGCAGTTTCGAAAGTAGGACATAGGTATGTGCAGATTGAAATGATGAAATATGCCAGTTGATTTGCTCTTTACTTTATCTGGTCAGATCCTGTGGTATATAGTATGTGACATTTCCCCTATTAGATATTTTCATGGTGGCCGTCTCATCTATTTATTCAGTAAGCAATCGACCAGCCACATTGTTGTGACCTATTATTTTAGCTTTGGTTTTACTTTTTTGTATATACACTTTAACATCACATTTTAAAGCAAAGATTGTACCAACAACTGTAAGGTTTTTTATCGTTGAAATTGAATGTGTCTTGTGATTGTATGTAAATGAGGTTGGAAATGATAAATGATGTATTAATGAACATTTTGTGTTATAAAAGTTTGATTTTTAAATATTTATCCATCTTTGTATAAGAGAATTATTTAACATTTTGGAGATGAAGCCCAAGCATAGCTTGGGCCACAACTTTGTGTTAAAAAGACTGCACTCGAATAAATGTCGGGCCGCTGGTTTCTCGGCACGTGAACGATTTATCGCTCCAAAACTGGACTCATTTCATGTGCAGACATCTCACTATCTGTCTCTTGACTGGAGCTGCCTTCTGTTGTCAATTTCTATAATTATTTTGAAAGAACTATTAGTGAACGTAACAGCTGCTATCTTGAATGGCTGAGCCACTACAATCACAGTTATGTTCCCATGCATATACTCGTTATATTTCACAGTTTGCTGTAATTCTGCTACAAATATGTCAGATTTGTTGAGTGAGCAAGAAATCTGGGAAGTTCAAGAGGAGGAAATTGCTCAATAACTCATCTTGCATTTTTTTCATGGGAGAATAATCATATTTTCTGTCATCATTATTTAAAATTTGTAACACATCAAAGAACAAAAGTAAGCATGAAAAGTAAACCTTGGAGGTTGTTCCTTTTTATTATGTGTTACTCTTGATGATACATCAGTTACATAAGTGCCAGCAATGCTTTAAATAAGGCATAAACTACCGGTTTCCTAGGCCCCATTTCTTCTAAGTGGCTGGTCTCCAAAGTGTTACCAAAGATGTTCAGATATTTATTGCTGAGGCTCCTATAGTCATAATTAACATAATCATGAGTTCACTCCTAGAAAAACCGTATGTAACTGCAAAATGTGTTCTGCACTCATAATTGACTGTTGCCAACAAAGTAGATCAAGAGTCAAATGTGTCAGCTTAATGCACTCCTTTGTTCCAGCTGTGTACTGTAAACTACAACTTCAGCATTTTTGCTGCCTGATTAATGTCAGGTTCACTGAGCTGCAATTTCTAGTGTCTTTAACTTAGATACTAGCCTTTTTCCTGCGGCTTTGCCCACATATGCATTCAAAACTTACATTGCACGCATATGCTCCCCCCCCCCCTCCTCCTCCTCGTCTTTCTGTCCATCTCCTCCTCCCCCTCCCACTTGTCTCTGCCCTACTACTCTAACCACTCATGCTCCCCCTTTCTCACTATCAATTTCCTCCTCTGTCCCTCTGCTTAACCGTGCCCATCTACAAGTGTAGCTCTTGCAGGGTTGCTCTGCAAAGGAGGTTGATAAAGCTGTCTGATGCCATCCCCACACAACATGCCTGTTGTGCAGAGCTGCCTACATGCTAAGGGTTTTGGAGGGAGGGGGAACACATTTTTGCCCATACATCTGCTCTTATTGGAGCTATGGGGTTCTAAGGCCCCCACAATTCTTATTTTTTTGAGTAAGCTGTATGTGCACCAAATTTGGCTGAAATCCACCCAGGAGGTTGGGAGGAGATGCTGGGACACACATACACTCTGCTGCTATATATTCATTCACCTTTCTTCATGATGTTAACATGACACTTGCCCTGGAGAATCATATTACGTTTACCTCCAAAACCCATCTTAGTAAATCTGGTACAGAAAAAAGATGACTGGGAGGAGAGCTTTTAATTATACCTTAATGAGGATTAAAGGAACCAACTAGGGAAGATACCAACAACCAGTTCAGACTTTCATGTCATGCAGTGGTTAGTCCACCATTGTGGATTTCTTTATGGCTACGAAATGTGGATGAACTCCACTGCAGACAGTGTGGTGAGCTGTTGTCTACAATCATCTAGACTTGAAGACTGACTGACTGCCATGTGACTATCTTAACTTGATGTATCTGCTGGCACACCATCAGCATAAGGACTCATGGAATCACAACTTACCAGATTAAAAAGTACTCACATCTGGATTGAGATGGCTGTGAGCCAAGATATGTCAAAGTTTAGCACCATTTGCTAGCAGTGGCTGCTCATTACAATCTCATACCAGATCTGGGTGTTTCTATTCTTTTAATCCACAGCTCGTGGTCTAGTGGCTAGCATTGCTACTTCTGGATCATGGTGTCCTGGGTTCGATTCTCGGCTGGGTTGGGGATTTTCTCTGCCTGGGGATTGGGTGTTTGTGTTGCCATCTTCATTCCATCACCATTCATGAGAGTGGCTGGAGTGGACTGTGTACAGATTGGGATTGTGTACAGGTGCTGGTGACTGTGCAGTTGAGCACCCCACAAACCAATCATCGTCATCATCATCATCATCATCATCATCATCTATTCTTTTATTAAGCCAATATAAAAAAAGTAGTAAAAAGAACTTGGTTTCTAAAGTCCATATTATTGTCTTTTTAGCTAAATTTTGTGTATGAAGGCAGGGCCATGAATTAGCTAAGCACATTCTTCATGGCCCAACTGCCTGAGTTTCATTAGTCAGCTCCCTCAGTTCATCCAAACCAGAATACCAATGTCTGAGGAACTTGCTTGTGGTAGCAGGACTTCCAACAATCCTGCCAATGATACATGAGCCTGCTAGGGCCTGAAGAACTGGTTGAGATACATAAAAAGTGCTAAACTTCAGCAGAGCTGTAGTCACAGTATTTTCATTCCAGACCTGAATCTTTGTGCCTAAGATCAATATGAACAGTTCATGTTCCAATTGTGTGTTGGCGCAGCCCTCGTACTTCCAGTCAATACTGTAATTTGGCAGCCGGCCGAAGTGGCCGTGCGGTTAAAGGCGCTGCAGTCTGGAACCGCAAGACCGCTACGGTCGCAGGTTCGAATCCTGCCTCGGGCATGGATGTTTGTGATGTCCGTAGGTTAGTTAGGTTTAACTAGTTCTAAGTTCTAGGGGACTAATGACCTCAGAGGTTGAGTCCCATAGTGCTCAGAGCCATTTGAACCATTTTGTAATTTGGCAGTCAGTCAATTCATGTGTCACTCTAATACATTTAGTTCAGAGTGTAGAAGACTTCGCCTCACCAAACATTCAGGTTGGTAAAAAGTCCATCCACATTTGTTCTCTATAAGATGATCCATAAATATTGGTTATCTTATGGATATTAACATTGTCTGAACATTTGTATTGGATCCTGTTGAGTCCCTTGATTGTAACTAAGATATGGAGTCATATTTTGCAACTGGAAATATAGATTATGAGATTTTATTTAAAAATTGGTGTCTCTCTTAAGAGTCGGGCGCATTTTGTATAGTGTTTCAGTGGATATGTGGAATTTCGTTTTTGCTACGTGTAGATGGTGTCAGCCCAAACGAATACTGCTCATCACATTTTTCATTTGACTTCCAGTGTGGATGGAAAGCGTTGGTTTGTGTCCCGTTGCAAACAAAATTTTTTTCAAGCAAAATTTTACATTCCCATTCGGTAGAGTGGTCCCCAGTTAGTCTAGTGCGACATTTGTTTTATCAGTATGTATTAAAAGGGATGGTAAAAGAAGATGAATGACCAGTACTCCAGTAGTAATGCCACTGCCCTGGCCTGTGCTGTCTGCTATCACTGCTCAGTTGCTGCCTGAGTGCTGGTTATTCTTTGTGTCTTACTGTCCTTGTTAATATCCTTGTTAATACTTATTTATAACAACGAGAGTGAATGTGGATATTGTGCCCCCCAACCCCTACACACACACACACACACACACACACACACACACACACACACACACACACACACACACCAAAACTGAAATATTTCTAGTGTTGCTTTTCATTGTGGTTGTCTGTGACTCTATGCCTCCTCTGTATGGTGAGTAACAATCAAGACTTCCCATGTCATTGATAATTTATACTAATATTGATTTAACCTGTGTGAATATACTTAAGAATATTATAATGTCTGTTATAGCTTCTATTACACTTTAGAAGTGTAGTGTGAAGTTCAGAGTTGAAAGAGAATTCAGACCGGGAGTTACCATATGATCAAAAGTACTCCTTGCAGCCTTAGAGAAAGTATCCAGATCACTAAACTGTGGCAAAGAGGAGGAGGAAACTATTTGAATTTCCTTCATTTTGCTATTTGTCTTTAGTTCTGGAAAATATTACAAATGTAAGAACATTTGAAAGTTTGTTTGAAAACCAACTACAATAATACTTACATAATGTACATTCAAAACATCAAATAGGAAACAGTGCAAACTGACAATGAAGTCATGAAAGCAGTCAAGAAATTTCTGTACTTTGAGCAGTTCAAGGCAGTGAATGGAAAAGTGAATGAAGCAACTAGCATACTGTGTTAAATGTCCAGTTTTACTTCTGTTTCACACACGAACAACTGAAAAGACTAGTTAGAAGAGGGTTGTTCTGCTCCTATATTCCTTGTGTGTCTTTCAGCTTTGTTTCTACACTCTCTCTTATGTTGTTACTATGAACAGTCCATATTTGCAATTAATGTGCTCATAATCTTTAGAAATCACTAATATTGTACTACACAATTTTGTTTTCCAGAAAGAACAACAACTTGCAAGATTTCTTAATATGATGGAATTGTTAGGTGCAGCCATATTTGAAATGGGAATGTTTTGTTACTTTGCAAATAGAGTGATAGATGAAGTAAGTAACCAAAAATATAAAATTACTAATTTTTAAATAAACAATTAGTCTGTGTCACAAAAATTATTGACTCTTTTATTCATCACTTCTGACAGAGGGTGAAAGCATGTGTAGAATGATCACAGACTCCACTGACAAAATTCTGGAATTTGTTCAGGCATATTTCTGAATATTTTGGTATATTGGACATCCCGTCTCCAGTGGCTTATTGTACAGTAACGGAATTTCGTTTGATTTCTTACCAACATTTATCTTTGTACACATAGTGTACTGAAACATATGCACAGTAGTGCAAATATTCATGGTATGTGCTGTGTGTCTTGTTTGCAAACAAAACTGCTCCATTTTCTCACAGCACTTGCTGTTAACAATAGTAGTGCCAACTTTACTCTTTGCTCTCAAGTCTGCATTCAGTATTATCTAGCTCTGTTTTTCATTTGTTTTTGTAGCAGCATTAGTTATATGTTTAACAGAGATACACAGCAATATGGATTAAAAATAAATAAAGATAAAAGTGAAGTAACGGTATTTGGAAGAGACAAAGGGATCAACGGAGATATTACTTTGAATAGAGAACTCCTTAAAGTGGTAGACAGTTTCACTTATTTAGGTAGTGAAATATCTAGTGATGGAAGAATAACCAATGAAATTAATAGGAGGTTACAGAAGGGAGGCAATTTCTACCAAACAATAAAGCACCTGATTTGGAATGTAGAAGTTTCAGAAAAAACAAATCTCCTTATGTATAAGAGTTATTACTTCCCTATTGTTACCTGTGGAGGAGAAACATGGACAATGCAGAAAGGGACTGGAACAGACTGCAAGCAGGGGAAATGAAATTTCTCAGAGGAGTTAAGGGAAAAACAGGAATGGACAGAGTAAGGAATGTAGATATTAGAAAGGACCTTAAACAAGAAAGTATGAGAGAAGAAATTGAAAAAAAAAAGAGATTAACATGGTACGGGCAGGTTAAGAGGATGCGTGGGCAGAGACTTCCCAAAATTATGGTATAACTAAAGATGGATGAAAAAAGACCTAGAGGGCACCCAAGAACATGGTGGAAAATGGGAGTGAGAATATCTTTGGAAAGGGAGGTGTGACCTGGCAGCAAGTGGAGGAGGAAATGTGGTGGGAGAACCGAGCCAAATGGAGAGGACTCGTCAGCACCCAGACCCGGCAGTAGCTGGAGCGGGATCCATATACAACAACAACAACAACAACGACACTGCAATATGGATAGGTTTACTGATAAAGCTTTGGCCAATATGCACCTCGTATATGGGTTCATTGAATGTGTCTGAAGATTGGCATGATGGCGCTTAAGCGAGCTGTTGCCACAGTGATGGCAGCCACATTACAACACCTTTGCATCTGCAGGTTTTGCATCTCTTTACCAATAAATCTATACCAAATCTGTGTACCATTGGAAAGTAGAAAGAACACTGCTGGAGAAAGAAACCTGAGACAGAACCAAGCATTATTTAATGCAGGTTTGAGGATGAATAGTTATGTTTGTGTTGCTGTTGTCAACAACAATTATCTTCAGTGACCTAAGCAAGTTTGGAAACAAACAGGACTCACAGTGCATATTGTCAACATTTGCACTGTTGATCTGATAGTTTCAGTGCAATACAGATATCTATGAACAATGGACCTTGCCAAGGTGGGGTGCCTTGCAGGTCTCTACGATAAAGATAGCCACATCATAGGTACAACCGCATCAGATGGTTATCGGTGGAGAGACCAGACAAAAGTATGTTTCATACCATTAGTCAATGCGACTTTGCTGTGCTGGTACTGTGAACAATGGAAACCAGGGGAAACTACAACTGCTATTTTCCTCGAGGACAGGCAGCTACACTGTATGGTTTAATGATGATGGTGTTTCTCTGTGTAAAATATTCCAGTGGGAAAATAGTCCTCCATTTGGATCTTGGGACAGGCACTACTGCTATGTATGTGGAAGAAATCTGCAGGCAGCAGAAGGATTCAAATAGATTACATAATCATAAGACTGAGAGTTCAAAAACAGATTTTAGACCTCAAAGATCTACATTGGAAGATGTCAATGATCATTAGAGTTCTGATTTATGTGCACTATAGAGTATGAATATATGCATGTATCAAAGCACTAAAAAATCTCATACATATGCTTACCAGCCTTAAAATATGCATTAAAAATAAAATACATTATTTCAACTTTCTCGCATTTATTACTCTGAATGAAGTAATCAAACTGTAAATTTATTCTTAAACTCAGTCATTAACAAAATTAATTATTCTCTCAGTCTATTTTAGCATAGCTGTTTTTATTACAATAAACAAATATTTTTCACAGTTTTGTGGAAGAAATGACTTTTTTCTGCCACTTAAAAGCTTTTATATGAAGAGAAAGATCTCTCTACTTCACACAAAGTCACAGGGCAGAACCAAAAGAGCTTATGTCACTTAGAGAATAAGCATGAAGTTGTTTTTCAGAGTCTCCTTGTAGCACTTTATTCACATCCCAAAGAAACATTAAACCTGTATTCTGTGCTTCAATTTCCTCAATTTTGCTACAAAGGCAATTTCCTATGTCTCCTCATACATATCCAGTAACAACTGTTTCATATACCTGGAGGGCAGAAGATAGAGGCATTCCTTTTTCTTCCAAACGTGTGATTGCAGATGACAACAGGTCCTAATAAGCACTGACTGACTCTGGAGACCCTTCTCATTGGAAGCATTAACTGCAGCAGGGATACTTGCTGCTTCATTTTTGTTCATCATGTTGAGCGCTTTTTCACTGCTTCTAAATGATCACTATAATACAGAGCTACTTCAGTGCATGTTCTCCAGCTTGTGATGATTGGCTCTGGGGGTCAATGAGTATCTTGCACCATATCAGTAAATAATTTCACTCTTGCTGGCACCTTCACAAAAACTTTTTTTCACAAAAAAGTTAAGGCTTTTTCTTCTAGAAAATTTGCTCGAATTTCCTATGCCAGCCAATGAAGACATTGTGTGAAACAAGTCCTGTGAAGTACCAGGATAAAATACCTGCAAAGCTTTAGCAGCTTTCTCATGTGTGCTGCTGTAAATATTACCAAGAATTTTTCCTCGCTTTCTGTAGCAGGACACAAAATGCATAATGCATCACAAACAACCCTAGCTATCGTTGAACTGTTTCTTTCTTCCAGTACTCTGGAGGCAATGTGATAGGTTAATTCTGGTTCATATTCCGTCATTTTTCACAAGATGATGCAGGCAGTACATCTCCCACATGAGTCTGTTGTTTCATCTACAGATCACCAAAAGTTTGAGTCACTGTTGATTTCTTGTATTACCTGAAAAGAATAATTTTATTGAAAATTAATATAGATCAGCGGTGTAATTTAGGGGTCTCACTTTTGGGAAAATAAGTTTAAAAATTTATAAAAATTATGTTTCTTGATCATAAACTAAACCAAACCAAACTCCATGGCACTACAGGCCACATATAATTTTATGTTTCCATTTCAAAATATTTTTGTATAATACATTTAAAAGTTTTAAATAATTTGCAAGTTTTTATCCTGCTCAAAATATTGTGATTTGGGGGGGGGGGGGAGGACATAAACTAATTTCATTGAATAAAAATTTAAACTTACCTCTTCGTAAACTTTGCCATGGTAGTTTTTCCTCATTGTTGATTCATCATGAACTTTTTGCTTGGTGCAGATGTCTTTCGAAAAATTATCATTGCTTTGATTTCCACCCCTGTTAAAATAAAATGCTGCTGGTAAGGTAGTTTGGGTCTTGGGGACATTTTTATTAACAGCATTTCAGTGACTTGTTTGTAAATGTTGTGTAATCTGGAATTTTTTGTCATAGGTCACCTATAACAGTGGTAAAAAAATGATGTAAGTTTATTTTTAGTGAAATAAAAACAATACCCACTAACTTATTCTGAAAATATAAAAACAAAATGTACATGTTTTTCAAACACTTGGCACAGTACTACATTTTCATCTGTTGTTAGAGTAGTATAAATCCACTGTTGAAGAAAATAAGTTTTACTGCTCTTCTCCTTCGACATTGTGATATTCTGTCTTCTCATGCTCACACTTCAGAAACAGCACATTAGTTACAAATGTAAAAGTTAACTGAAAATTATCCTTTTTAATTCTTGGATATGTTGTTATTGCAGCAGGTTGTTTTCTGTGTAACATAATACAAACCATATTGAGTTTTATGATGTGATGGCTGCCTTGATCTTTAAAGATTTGTCTCACAATCACTGAATGCCATTTAGTTTATGTGAGGCTATAGAGTGTCATATTTTTTTCGTAATACAGGGTGCCCATAAAGTCCCTTTACAACTTCAAAACGGCAGTTGTTTAAATATTTTAACAATGTTTTTTTTATTGTAACCAGTGTTTATAAAAGTTTTTTTGACAGTGTTTAATAGACCTCTCTATATGGGCACCTTTAGTTGCACGAAGCACATCAAGACGGTACTCGATTTCTTGCCATGCTCGCTGTAGCATAGCATCATCAATGGTGGCAGTAGCATTACGAATCCTTTGCTTCAAGTCAGCAATGTCCTGTATCTGTGTTTGATACATGATATCTTTTACATACCCCTATAAAGAAAAGTCCAAGGGAGTGATGTATGATGAACATGGTGGCCAAGGAATTGACCCATCCCTCCCAGTCCATCTGCCTGGAAATGTTTCATTGAGGGACCGACGAACATGCAGTACCCAATGTGGTGGTGCACCATCGTGCTGGAAAATGATAGTTGGTTGTAAGTCAATCAGTTGTGGTGCTACATATTCGGTCAGAAGGTTGAAGTAAACATCTGGAGTAATTGTTGACTTGTTGAAGAAAAATGGACCAATTATTTGGTTGCACATGATTCCACACCACACTTTCAATTTTGGACTATCCCGGTGAAGCTCCCTAGTCACTTGGGGTTGTTCAGATCCACATATTCTGTATCTGTTTAATGCCCCAGAAACATGAAAAGTTGACTTGTCACTGAAACAAACTTGCTTGAGGAATGCTTCACCCTTCGAAAGGCGTTCCAGCATGTTCAGTGCAAACTCTGTCCATTTTGGCTTGTCATTTGGCTCAAGTGTCTGTAACAGTTGCACTTTGTAAGCATACAACCGTAAGTTCTTGTGGAGTACCCTATGCACAGTTGAACATGGTAGTTGCAACTGTCTGGCAGCAGTGTGGATGGACTTCGTAGGTGAACGAGTAAAGACATTTAAAACCCCATCGATGTTTTCCTGGAATGTTCTTGGTCGCCTGCTCCTCCCTTTATCCAACACTGTCTCTGTCTCCACAAATATTTTGTGCCCTACATGGATTGAAGGGGTCGATGGAGGATCTCTTCCATACTTTGCTCTGAAGTTTCATTGAATCTGAACATCCGATTTTGTCTCAATAAACCAAGACACACATTGTGCCTTCTCTTGAGGAGTTGCCATTTTATAGAGGTTCAGTTCCTTCCATCAACAGAGTATCAGAAGCATAGTAACCAGTGATTACAATAAAAGAAATTTTGTTAAAATATTTCAATAACTGCCTTTGTAATAAAATTTTGAAGTTGTAAAGGGACTTTTTCAACACCCTGTATACCAGGAACCGCTCATTGTTGATAGCTATATTCTCATTTTTTGGCACCCTTTATGGATTTATAAACGTGATTGATAACAATCCTTTTACACAAAGAGAGCAATAAAAGAGGAATTTGCTCAGGTCTGTCTCTTCTTCTTCTTCTTCTTCTTCTTCTTCTTAAAGTCTCATGGTGAAATATTTGTACTTCAAGAATCTTTGCTTAAGGGGAGCCGGAGGTGCCTATGCTGCCCATGTTAAAATCACTAAGTTTGAGGAACATTTATGAATAAACTACCAAGAGAAAAATTTGAATTTTTTTTTACATATAGAGTGGTTTAGTATTGCAGTTATGACAGAGGGATTTTGGAGTATCTTTTCTAGTTTCCTCCCAATTATTTTTTTTATTAATGGCCCAATTTTTTTTTTTTACAAATAATTGCTTTATAATTAAACTGAAATGAAACTACTGAACATATTGCCAAATGGCTGTGTTACAATGTAAGTTTGACCACTAGGAGTGCTGTATAAAAATTTCATCTCTCTAGCTTGAGTGGATTTTGAGAAAATGTTCCTTATATTCGAAAAATTCTAATTTAAAGGAAATGGCTATCAAAGTTTCTCAATACATTCCTGCTCTATAGGATGGATTATCAGGGTCTTCTTCTTCATCCTCCAAAAGCTTCCTCTTTTGTCTTCTTTTCTGGCCTGTTGTTCCATCATACTTCAATGCCTTTCTCTTCTTTCTGCTCCTCTTATCCTTTCTCTGTCAATATTTCTTAGTGCTCGTACAGTGTTCACCCCAGCTGTAAATCCTAATGCCTTCAGAACTTCACACTGTTCCCTTGGTTGTAGGTTCACTTCACACTGTTCCCTTGGTTGTAGGTTGCTATTGCATCTATACATTGCATCATAAGTGCCAAAGTGCAGTGTTTTTATGCTTACAAACACCCTTTTAGGAATCACTTTCCAAATCAAATTGTTTACGCTCTCATTAGGATTCTGCGTCAACCATCTAATGCCACTACCAATTCCCTAGAACCACCGTTCATTTCTACAGATTCCTCCACTGTCTCCTTCATGGTTTTCAAAGCCACATCTTCAATAGAGGATCCTACCAGTTCACAGTAGTACCCAAATTTGCTTGGAGGCGATGGCAAGTTCATAATACCACAAAACAGTTTACCAGCAGCAGACCCTTTTCCAATGGATTGAAGACCATACACAAGTCGAACATTCACATCAAACACTCTAGATCGTCCATTTTCACCAAAGAGACTAGCATGTGAATTGTAGAAAGTCACTTGATACTTGCAACATGCACAGATTATCTTCATCTCACAAGCTAAACCAAAGTGCTTTGTTATCTCTAGTCCTACTCTTACACTTGAACACATTTTGCACAAACACTTTCTTTCAGCACAGAAGATAATAATCCAATATTCAGTACTTCGTTAATATCGTCACTGTCACTAACATATTCACGAAATCTGTTACTTCCACCAGTCAGCTTCTTGCTAGAAGATGTCACAGGGCTATGGCCGGCCATGCGTTGCTTAGCAGAAGAAGGCACTGTTTCAATAATTGTAGTATCGCAACTTGGTATTAGTGTTAATTTTCTTTTCCCTACGTTCTTCCTCTTCTTATATACACGGTTACTAATACGTGGCATCGTAACCAGAACAACGCTTTACACAAGAAGTATAATACTACCAACAACAGGCGCAACACTGAACTAATGCGAAACAGTAAACAGCAAAGAGACGATGTTCCGCGCTCTTAGCGCTTCATTTGTCACAGAAAACAATGTAGCCAACCCTTGCACACTTGCTGTATGCGTAACATAATGCGCTGTATGCGTAACAGGCCGAGAAAATCCCAAGCAGTTCGCCAAGAAGTCACGAGAGGGTGTTAGATGCATTCCGCGGCCACCCATTTCCTCTGCAGGCGTGGGGGAAAATGGTAATAACTCCACATCTAGGGCGAGTAGAACAATAATTCAAAGTTTACATTAAAGAGGAATGTTCCAATTAATTTTCGGTAGCAAAAAAAAAAAAATCGTAATTTTTTGGATTTGACCACCTCCGGCTCCCCTTAAAAAGTAAAATATATGCATAAACATCCACAAATTAGTTAAATATAATAGTAATTCTACGTGTGTTGACATTCACTAACATGCAAATATGCAAAAATCCACTCATAATTCATGAACTGCAGATTAAAATGGAAGAAACTGCAGAAAGGTGGGAAATTTTGATTTGATTTTTTATTGGTCCAGTTTTATCATACAGCACAAATTGTACAATTGATATTGGACAGGTCAAAGATAAGTTACAATAATATATAGTATTAGCAAAATAGTAGGCAGATTAAAAATACGTACCTATTACAATTAATTTTGTTACATATTCAGAAATTCTCTGACATAATAGAAACAGTGCTTTATTAGAAATGCCTTTAGTTTAGCTTTAAATATTGGATGAGTAGCATTTTTTATTTCCTCTGGTATCTTATTGTGTAGTATTACACAAATGTTAATTATGCTCCTCTGATAGGTGGTTGTTCTGTGGATATTTTTTTATGTATATTTGATTTCCCTCTGGTACTATAATTGTGTACATTTTTGTTCTGTGGCAGTTTGCTTGTATTCAGGAGGTAGTCCCTAGTGAACAAGATAGTTCCATAAATCAATAAACTTGGAACATTTAGAACACCAAGTTCAGCAAAATGGGATTTACAGGACTCCATCTTTTTAAGGCCACAAATTATTCTTAGAACTCTTTTTTGCATTCTAAAAACCTTTACACTGTGAGTTGAGTATGCCCAGAAAACGGTCCCATATCGGACTAGTGAGTGGAACTGTGCATTGTATGCCTGCAGTACTGTTGTTTTGCTTGTTGTAGCCTTTAAGATTCTTAGGCCATAGCACACAGATGATAGTTTTCTAGACAAGTTATTTATATGTGTGTCCCACTAAGTCTTGCTGAACCCATAGACCCAAAAATTTTGTGACACACACATTTTCTAGGGGATCATTTTTTAATTGTGCTTGAATGGACATTTGATTAGTTGGAGGAATTAAATGAAAATTGACACACACTGTTTTTTCAGTATTTATAATGAGTTTGTTTTTTGTGAACCACTCAGGAAGTCTTTTCATAGAACTTTCTGCTGTGGACTGCAAAGTTTCTGGATTGGATCCAGTGAGCAATATGCTGGTGTTATCGGCAAACAGGATAGTTTTTGTGGGACTCATATATTCAACTAAGTCGTCCACATAAATCAAGAAGAGTAGTGGACGTAAGATTGAGCCCTGCGGTACACCATATTTTATTGGTAATTAAAGAAGAGTAGTGGACGTAAGATTGAGCCCTGCGGTACACCATATTTTATTGGTAATTCACTAGAAAGAAAGGAGTTGTTTCTTGTTTTATTAATTTTGTTGAATTCATACTGAAGTGATACTTTCTGCCTCTTCCCCCATGAACCATGGACCTTGCCGTTGGTGGGGAGGCTTGCGTGCCTCAGCGATACAGATGGCCGTACCGTAGGTGCAACCACAACGGAGGGGTATCTGTTGAGAGGCCAGACAAACATGTGGTTCCTGAAGAGGGGCAGCAGCCTTTTCAGTAGTTGCAGGGGCAACAGTCTGGATGATTGACTGATCTGGCCTTGTAACATTAACCAAAACGGCCTTGCTGTGCTGGTACTGCGAACGGCTGAAAGCAAGGGGAAACTACAGCCGTAATTTTTCCCGAGGACATGCAGCTTTACTGTATGATTAAATGATGATGGCGTCCTCTTGGGTAAAATATTCCGGAGGTAAAATAGTCCCTCATTCGGATCTCCGGGCGGGGACTACTCAAGAGGACGTCGTTATCAGGAGAAAGAAAACTGGCATTCTACGGATCGGAGCGTGGAATGTCAGATCCCTTAATCGGGCAGGTAGGTTAGAAAATTTAAAAAGGGAAATGGATAGGTTAAAGTTAGATATAGTGGGAATTAGTGAAGTTCGGTGGCAGGAGGAACAAGACTTTTGGTCAGGTGATTACAGGTTTATAAATACAAAATCAAATAGGGGTAATGCAGGAGTAGGTTTAATAATGAATAAAAAAATAGGAGTGCGGGTTAGCTACTACAAACAGCATAGTGAACGCATTATTGTGGCCAAGATAGACACAAAGCCCATGCCTACTACAGTAAGACACAAAGCCCATGCCTACTACAGTAGTACAAGTTTATATGCCAACTAGCTCTGCAGATGATGAAGAAATTGATGAAATGTATGACGAGATAAAAGAAAAGAAATTATTCAGGTAGTGAAGGGAGACAAAAATTAATAGTCATGGGTGACTGGAATTCGTCAGTAGGAAAAGGGAGAGAAGGAAACATAGTAGGTGAATATGGATTGGGGGGAAGAAATGAAAGAGGAAGCCGCCTTGTAGAATTTTGCACAGAGCAAAACTTAATCATAGCTAACACTTGGTTCAAGAATCATAAAAGGAGGTTGTATACCTGGAAGAATCCTGGAGATACTAATAGGTATCAGATAGATTATATAATGGTAAGACAGAGATTTAGGAACCAGGTTTTAAATTGTAAGACATTTCCAGGGGCAGATGTGGATTCTGACCACAATCTATTGGTTATGAACTGCAGATTGAAACTGAAGAAACTGCAAAAAGGTGGGAATTTAAGGAGATGGGACCTGGATAAACTGAAAGAACCAGAGGTTGTAGAGAGTTTCAGGGAGAGCATAAGGGAACAATTGACAGGAATGGGGGAAAGAAATACAGTAGAAGAAGAATGGGTAGCCCTGAGGGATGAAGTAGTGAAGGCAGCAGAGGATCAAGTAGGTAAAAAGACGAGGGCTAATAGAAATCCTTGGGTAACAGAAGAAATATTGAATTTAATTGATGAAAGGAGAAAATATAAAAATGCAGTAAATGAAGCAGGCAAAAGGGAATACAAACGTCTCAAAAATGAGATCGACAGAAAGTGCAAAATGGCTAAGCAGGGATGGCTAGAGGACAAATGTAAGGATGTAGAGGCTTATCTCACTAGGGGTAAGATAGATACTGCCTACAGGAAAATTAAAGAGACCTTTGGAGAGAAGAGAACCACTTGTATGAATATCAAGAGCTCAGATGGCAACCCAGTTCTAAGCAAAGAAGGGAAGGCAGAAAGGTGGAAGGAGTATATAGAGGGTTTATACAAGGGCGATGTACTTGAGGACAGTATTATGGAAATGAAAGAGGATGTAGATGAAGATGAAATGGGAGATAAGATACTGCGTGAAGAGTTTGACAGAGCACTGAAAGACCTGAGTCGAAACAAGGCCCCCGGAATAGACAACATTCTATTAGAACTACTAATGGCCTTGGGAGAGCCAGTCATGACAAAACTCTACCATCTGGTGAGCAAGATGTACGAGACAGGCGAAATACCCACAGACTTCAAGAAGAATATAATAATTCCAATACCAAAGAAAGCAGGTGTTGACAGATGTGAAAATTACCGAACTATCAGTTTAATAAGTCACAGCTGCAAAATACTAATGCGAATTCTTTACAGACGAATGGAAAAACTGGTAGAAGCGGACCTCGGGGAAGATCAGTTCGGATTCCGTAGAAATGTTGGAACACGTGAGGCAATACTAACCTTACGACTTATCATAGAAGAAAGATTAAGAAAAGGCAAACCTACGTTTCTAGCATTTGTAGACTTAGAGAAAGCTTTTGACAACGTTAACTGGAATACTCTCTTTCAAATTCTGAAGGTGGCAGGGGTAAAATACAGGGAGCGAAAGGCTATTTACAATTTGTACAGAAACCAGATGGCAGTTATAAGAGTCGAGGGGAATGAAAGGGAAGCAGTGGTTGGGAAAGGAGTGAGACAGGGTTGTAGCCTCTCCCCGATGTTATTCAATCTGTATATTGTGCAAGCAGTAAAGGAAACAAAAGAAAAATTCAGAGTAGGTATTAAAATTCATGGAGAAGAAGTAAAAACGTTGAGGTTCGCCGATGACATTGTAATTCTGTCAGAGACAGCAAAGGACTTGGAAGAGCAGTTGATCGGAATGGACAGTGTCTTGAAAGGAGGATATAAGATGAACATCAACAAAAGCAAAACGAGGGTAATGGAATGTAGTCAAATTAAATCGGGTGATGCTGAGGGGATTAGATTAGGAAATGAGACACTTAAAGTAGTAAAGGAGTTTTGCTATTTAGGGAGTAAAATAACTGATGATGGTCGAAGTAGAGAGGATATAAAATGTAGACTGGCAATGGCAAAGAAATCGTTTCTGAAGAAGAGAAATTTGTTAACATCGAGTATAGATTTAAGTCTCAGGAAGTCGTTTCTGAAAGTATTTGTATGGAGTGTAGCCATGTATGGAAGTGAAACATGGACGATAACCAGTTTGGACAAGAAGAGAATAGAAGCCTTCAAAATGTGGTGCTACAGAAGAATGCTGAAGATAAGGTGGGTAGATCACGTAACTAATGAGGAGGTATTGAATAGGATTGGGGAGAAGAGAAGTTTGTGGCACAACTTGACTATAAGAAGGGATCGGTTGGTAGGACATGTTTTGAGGCATCAAGGGATCACAAATTTAGCATTGGAGGGCAGCGTGGAAGGTAAAAATCGTAGAGGGAGACCAAGAGATCAATACACTAAGCAGATTCAGAAGGATGTAGGTTGCAGTAGGTACTGGGAGATGAAGAAGCTTGCACAGGATAGAGTAGCATGGAGAGCTGCATCAAACCAGTCTCAGGACTGAAGACCACAACAACAACAACTTTCTGCCTGCAGTTTTTTAGGTATGAACACAACCAGCTATGTGCTACACCTCTTACTCCTCGTCTTTCAAATTTTTCGGGCAGAATGTTATGGTCCAGGACATCAAAGGCTTTTGATAGATCTAGAAAAATACCTGCAGATAATTTATGTTGATCAAGGGATTTTAAAATGCAGTCTAAGAATTCAAAAATTGCTGTCTTTGTAGATTTAGACTTTCTAAAACCATGTTGTTGTACTGTAAGAGGTGCATATTTATTTATGAAACTTAAAAGCCTGTCATAGAAGAGTTTTTCTAGAATTTTTGAGATGGAACTTAACTGTGACACGGGTCGGTAGTTTGATATTTTTTCAGAAGAACCTTTTTTTTTAGCAGTGGTGAAACTTTTGCTATTTTAAAAATATCTGGAAATACACCAGTTTTTAAAGAGAGGTTGAAAATTTTTGCCAAGCTGTTTGCGATGTGGTGAGCACATGCTTTTAATGTGAAATCAGGTACTTCATCAAGACCACTTGACATTTTATTGCTTAATGATTTAATTTTACTTGTAATTTCATTGGGGTTTGTTTCATAAACATACATAGAAGCAGTCGAGATTACTGACTTGCTGGAGAAACTTGGGACTGGTCCTTGACAGTGTACATGAATGAGGTCTTCGGCTAGTGAAGTGAAGTATTCACTGAATTTTTCCACAAGTGAATTTGGGTCTGTGACTTTTGAGCCTTCTGTTGTTAATGATACATTCTTTTTCTTTGGAGCTGAACTTCAATTTTCTTTCTTTATAACTCTCCATGTGGATCTCATTGTGTTAGATGAGTTTCTTATCAAATTGTCATTCCCCATAATTTTTGCCTCTTTGACTACTCTACCATAGATTCTTTTGTAGGCTTTTGAATAATCTGCTAATTCTTGGTTTACTCTATATTTCTTACAACAGTACTGCAGAAATCTGTTTCTCTCACTGGAAATTTTTGTGCCTTTAGTTACCCATTGCTTATTATTGTGAAAGAACCAGAGATTGTGAAGCGTTTCAAAAATAGCATTAGGCAACAAGTGACTGTAACAGGAAGGGAATAGAAGACAACTGGATAAGATTGAGAGGTGAAGTAGTTAAGACAGTAGAGGATCAAATTAGAAGAAAGACAAGATCCAGTGGAAATCTGTGGTTAATACAAGTGATATTGAATTTAATTGAAAAAAAAAAAAACAGAAAATATAAAATTGCAGTAAATGAAGCAGGCAATTGGGAATACAGGCATCTAAAAAATTAGGAATGGCTGAACAGTAAACACAAAATTGCAGAAACATACGGGAAGTAGATGCCATCTGTAGGAAAGTTAAAGAGGCTGTTGGAGGAAAGAGAAGTGTGTGTATGAATATGAAGAGCTCATGTGGTAAGCCCATACCAAGCACAGACTGGAAGGCTAAAAGGTGAAAGTACAGTCTATACAAGGGAAACAGATTTGAAGACAATGTTATAGAAAGAAAAAGAGGAAGCAAATAAAGATGAAGTTGTAATGTTTTCTGATGGCACAAGTGTACTGAGTGAGGATCGAAACTCAACTTTAGCAGAGAGAGCTCAGATGAAAGCTGAAGTCGCCTATAAATGGTTCACAGCTAAGAGGTGAAATATTAATCTCACAAAGACTAAGAAATACAGTATTATGCAATTTCAGACCAGTAGTAATGACCTATTAGCACCAGAAGTAGCCATCAATGGTCATTTGCTGAATGATCCATAGTGTAAAAAATTCCTCGGTGCCAACTGGATAACAAGTTAAAATAGAGTCAACGCAGATAAACTACCAAGATGCTGAGTTTACTGTGTCATGTTCTTCGAAGAATTTCTCACTGTGTTGACATACAGAAAAAAGTGTTGGCTTATTTTGCATATTTTCAATCTTTGTCCTGTTGAATTACATTCTATGGCAGTGCACCTAAAATAAATAGTGTTTATTCAGAAGAAGTGAGCAGTAAAAATATTGTGTAAAGCAGGTAATTATATATCTTGCAGAAACTTTTTTAAGAGTATTTAAGGATTCTTACACTCACTTCCCATAGATCTATTCCTTAATGCTTTTCATTGCTGGTAATATAAATCAGTTTCATCTGGGCTGTGATTTGCACATTAAAAGACACAAAAATAATTTTCATGTAGACTGCCTTCTTATCTAGGATTCAGAATGGAGTTATATACACTGGTGGGAAGACATTCAACAAGCTCCTGTATAACAAAAAGTAATAAATGAAGAATTCCTACCAGTTAAAAAGAAAATTCAAAACATATCTCATTAACCAGTCTTTCTACAAATTATCTGAATACCTAGACTCAGGGATTGAAATGTTCTGCAAAGGGATTGAAATAGTGTTTATTGTAAACCTGAATAACAAGTAACAATGTGCTGTTGGAGGGTGAATGGGATTCATTTTCTTGGACAAATACCATTGTAATCAAGTAATATTAAGCCAACAATATCAGATAAATAGCAGTTGTATAGAAGAACTCAGGAGGCAGCAGTTTTTTTTCCAAAGTAGCAGTTCTCTCTAACTTACTTGATTAAATGTAGCTGTCATAATCATAAGTAGTGTTATGCAGTATAGCAATAGTTTTCTATTACTGCAATGTATGCCATTATTTTGTCTTATGTCAATACACAGGGTGAAGAAAAGATGTCGTACTTTGTGATCCGCATGTGATTCCAGACCCCAAATCAAGACAAAAGTGTATCTAGAAAAACCAGGTTACAGGCATAAACGACCATTCTGTTATGTCCATGACACAAAGCCAACAGACAATAACACTGGGTACAGTAACATCATCTGTGTTCAGTGAGGTTAAAAAAACACATTAGGTACACTACACTAGATTGCACATTATGCTGCATGCAATAATTCCGTTCTGTATATTTGATATCCATGCTTATCTTCACAGAGCCAATACATACATGTACAAGCAGCATTCACTTTAGAGAAGATGTTCAAAATTCCCGACCCACAGGTTTATGCCAAAGTATGCCTGGTAGGGTGACATGTGGGTTGTTTCTCGACCAATATTGGCTGTTGTGGTGGTTGAAAACATCTTCATGAGTAAAGCTAAGTGTGTCAATCCATATCACGTTGTTTATAAAGTTTGTTCTTTTCCATTTGGTCCAAACGCATTCACAAAACTCTACTCATTTAATGAGGTCTTTTGGCCACTTGTGTTGGGTTAATGTGTAATGATATGGATGTAGTTCCTCGCCGTGAAATCCTTCAACAACCAGTCTTCGAGATATCTGGAACTGCCTTGCAGTATCACAGGTACTTCACAGAGGTGACTGGTGAACACTTTCAAGAATCATGTCCTCTTTTAGTCCATGGATGACCCCTGTCCTTTACTTGTGGATGAAGATTACCAGGTGGTGAAATATATTCTCTTCAGGATGGCACCTTTTTGAGGGTTCTGTCCAGTATATACACAAGCAACAGCAACAGCTTGGTTATTGGATGCTCCAAGCACCAAAAGCTAACAACATATTCGTCGTTTTTGTACTCTATTGGGAAGCCAACCTCCATGAACTTGACTTGACCAGTTATGTTTGTGCACTGGGTGGTTAATGGACATGTGCATACAGTGTAATGAATCCTGATGTTATGTGATGGGCTATTGTCATGTGACAAAATGGTATCTTGCTTGCAATTGACAATAAGTAGGGAATATATGTCCAAAAAATAAAAAAAGGAATCTGACAAAGATTTCAACCAAATCTCCATGGTGGATGTAAGTTTGATGTTCCAGCAGTCTACTCAGTGAGCTACGATGGCCGGTACGGTAGTGTGATGTGATACACATTCTGATGTGCTGCATGACGTGACAGTGTTGCCGGGTCCTCATTTTCAAACGTGTTTTCAATCTGATTTTACTAGATAAACTTTTGTGTTGAATCTCGATGAAAAATCGCTTGCTGACCTTCAAGTGTGGCATTTTTTCTTTGCCATGAATACCTTGATTAGTACCACCTCGCTGGAGATTCTCCTTCTTGATGTGATCTACAGAACCTGATTAATTGATTGATTGATTAAGTAATGAAATGGCTGATGTTATGCTGCAAGAAGAATTTGACAGAGCACTGAAAGACTGAAATTAAAACGAGGCCCTTGGAATAGATGATGTTCCTACAGAGTAACTGAGGTTCATGGGAGAGCCAGTCATTACAAAACTATTCCACCTGTCATGCAAGATTTGTGAGACAGACGAAATATCCATAGACTTCAGGAAGATCTGATCTTGAGGAAGATTGATTCGGGTTCAAAAGAAATGTAGAATACACGAGGTCATACTGAGCCTGCGATTTATCTTAGAAGATAGTTTAAAGAAAGGTGAACGTATATTTTCAGCATTTGTGAATAAAGAAAACTTTTGACAATGTTAATGGAAACATATTCTGAAATTCTGACTGTAGGAGGGTTAAAATACAACTTTAACAGAATCCAGATAGCAGATATAGGGGTCTAAGGGTGTGAAATGGAAGCAATAATTGAGCAGCAGGTGAGACAAGGTTGTAGCCTCTCTCCAGTGTTATCCAGTCTGTACACTGGAGAAGCATTTAAGGAAACCAGGGAGGAATTTTAAAAGAGAATTGAAGCTCAGTGAGAAAAAAAACTTTGCTGAAGACTCTGTAATGCTGTCAGAGGCAGTAAAAGACTTGCAAGAGCAGTTAAATGGATAGTGTCCTGAAAAGAGGTTGTAAGATAAACATCATCAAAAGTAGAACAAGGATAGGGGAATTTAGTTGAATTAAATCATGTGCGTTGACAGAATTAGATTTTAGGAAATGAGACGTTAAAAGCAGTCAGTGAGTTTAGTTATTTGGGCAGCAAAATAACTGATGACAGTTGAAGTAGTGAGGATGTAAAATGTGGACTGGCACTAGCAACAGAGGCATGTGTGAAAAAGAGAAATTTATTGGTGTCAAATATATTTTTTGTGTCATGAAGTTTTTTCTGCAGGTATTTGTACAGAGTGCAGTCAAGTGTAAGAAATAAAATATTGTCAGTTTTTGTTTTTATTTATCCATACTGTCATAATAAACTGTACACTCGTCCAAGCATAAGATAAACAGAGAATAGATGATTCAGTAATAGTAAAAAGGCAAGGTATCAGTATATGAAAAAATTGTCAGTTCTAAAACAGTAGAAAGTTGGTTGAGAGAAGAAGCTCCTCTCCGTTACTCACTCTCGTTTGACTGGTCGCACAAAGCACACATAAGTATAAGTAATTGGAAAATGTTGTACTCTATCTTATTCTGAATAATAACTTGACGTATCCCGTGTACCATTAATGTAGTCACCTATACATTCCTCACATATGTTTTTATGCTGTGTATTTTGTGTTTTAGAGACGGTGTGTCAGGAAGGGCAACATACATTGTTTGAAAGCAATGAGACCGATTGTGGATTGCATCTTGCTGTTTGAGCATTGTATTCTGAATAGAACCTTCATCTTCAAATATTAAGACCAGTTCAGTTTTGCTCCCACTATTTAAGGTGGAAATTAAAATAAAACTTCTCACTGTCAATCTGCTTATTGGACAGTAGTACATTCATTGGCACCCCTGATACACTCACCAATTAGTAAATGATAGCAATTTCATTTTTCTTACAGAAATTCACTTCAGTACTCAATGAGATAATTAATATTTTCAGATGTCTGGAGGTAAATCCAATACGTCGTGCTACTCCATTTGTGATGTGTCTTTGTAATGGCAATCCTATAATTTATGCACTGCGTACTATTGAACAGTTTCATGTAACTTTATTGTTTTCATATTTGCTCACTGCTGCCTGATGAAGGATACATTACAGTAGCCTTGTACAGAGCCAAAATGTTGCCGTAAATGGTTCAGACTAGAAGAGCTTAGAAGCTTTCAAAATGGTGGTGCTACAGAAAAATACACAAGGGTATATGGTTAGATCAGATAAATAATGAATGGATACTGAATTGAACTTGGGAAAACAGTAATTTGTGGTACAACTTGACTAACAGAAAGGATGGATTGACAGGACTCATACCAAGCCATTGAGCAATTGTCAGTATGATAATAAAAGGAAGTGTGGGTGAGTAAAAACCGTAAAGGGAGACCATGTCTTGGGGTACAGTAAACTGGTTCAAATGTATACAGGTTGCAGTAGCTATGCAGAGATGAGGAGCCTTTCAGAAAGTAGACTAGCTTGGAGAGCTGCATCAAACCAGCTGTGGGACTGAAAACCACCACAACCACCACCACCACCACCACCACCACCACCACCACCACCTCCAACAACAACAACAACAACAACACATACAAAGATAAATGTAGATAATAAAATAAAAATAATGCAGTTACTCTTTAGTGAGCCATCAGAGACCAATGGGCCCCGGTATCAAACTACTCTGATAACATTTCTGAATAGCCTTTGAAATTTTGTTGTTGGAAATTGTTCCCCCTGTACATGTATAGCATTAAGCTGATTTATTATTAATTCTATATTCTAAATAGCCATCACTGTTAAACTGTCTCTTTCATTTTCTTTTAATTAGCTTAGTTTTTTTGGGTATCATAAATCTGATAATTGGTACCGAATTTCATTTCCAAAATTCACGTGTAAAAATTCTCGACATACCAACAGGGTATCAATGTTGGAAAGGCGGCTTATGAGTCTCAGTGGTATTATGTTTCCAAAGAGTATGGAATATCAGTAAGCATAATTATGGCTCGCTGTACCCGCCCACCAAAAATAACATTTGGAAAATTTGCAGATCTTACTATGGAAAACTTCGCTTCAGTAAGTGTAATTAACTTTTTAATTCAGTAAATAAAGTCACTTAATATCTGTACAGTATGGATAGTGAATTTCCATGTTACTAATCTCATTGTCAGGTGTCATTTGTTGTGACGCTAAGCTAAATGTTTGGCGTTGTGTCTCTTGGAGAGGTATGTGAATTATGAACTTACTATCTGTTAGTAATGACAGTAGAAGGGGAGTTATAAACCACATTACATGAATTAATGCTGAAAATATATTTTGCCTGAAGCATAGAACTCTGATTTGTGTATAGCATAATTCTGATGTTTATGACAAATCACAGAAAATTCTGTTCATCTGTTGACTGTTTTTGAGTTCACTAAAATGTTGTGAGAGGACATAATGTAAGAAAATAGTGTCACAGATTGTGCAGTATATGGAGTGTCTCTCCTAAGAGTCATCACACATATTTTCCCTGGTGCTTCGGCAGATATTTGCAGTTTTGTTTTTGCAACGTGTAGCTGGAGTCAACCCAAACAAATATTGCTCACTGCATCCCCCATGTGAGGCCTATTGTCTTAGGAAAGCACCCCTTTGTTCCCGTTAAGAAAAAAAAAGTAATTTTATGTGCTCATTCATTAAAGTGGTTCAAAATTAGAATAGTGTGATATTTCTTTCATTGAAATGTGTTAACAGGGACAGTAAAACACAAAGAATAACCAGGCCATGGTGACTGCTACTGCCTGGCAGCAGTGCTGCTGCTCAGTCGCTCCTGGAGTGCTGGATATTCTTCATGGTTTACTGGCCCTGTTAATTTATACCAATGAAACAAATATCACACTAGATCAATCTGGGATCTCTGTATCAAATGAGATGTAATTCTGCTTTCAAAATCATTATGTTTATAACGGGAAACAGACCCTTTCTATCAACAATGGTTCAAAAATGGTTCAAAGCACTATGGGACTTAACATCTATGGTCATCAGTCACCTATCGATAATGACCATTCTATAAAGGACATGATGAGCTTTATTCATTTGGGCTGACTCCAGCTACCAGTTACAAAAACGAAATTGCAAATATCTCCAGAAATGGCAGAGCAATTGCACATGATGGCTGCATATGTTCCATATAATTGTGGTGTGCCCCAGTATTTCAGCACAGAGTGTTCTAGCTACCTTCAGGTACATACTTACTACAGTACATTGAGCTCCCCTATTTAAAACCCTTTTGCCACATGCATGGTGTTCCCAGATGCTGCTGTGCATATGTTGCATGAGCACATGCATGTCTTCTGGAAGTCTATGCCCTGTGGAGGGTGCTCTTATGAGTGCACAGACTAGCAGCAGAAGGGCACGTGCTCGAGTAACGCATGCGCAGTGGTGATTGGATACACCATGCGTGTGCCACCATGGTTTTAAATGGGGCAGCTCAGTGTATGGTAGCCAGTATATAACTGAAGATGGCCAGAAGACTGTGTTGAAACATTGTGTCACTAAGTTACTGACATCCTGTAGTTTGCCTGAAAATTTTAGGAACAGTCTGTACACCAGGAAAGTTTTAAATTTCACTTATACTGGATAAGTTCAAAGAAGAACGTAATGAAGCTATTTTTTAATTTTATTATTATTGTTTTATTTATTTATGCAAACTTCTTTTACTTGTGTCCAATAATTCAAATACATGTTACACTGCTGTCAGAAGCTGCTAAAAGTTGAATATATACCGTATTTACACGAATCTAAGCCGCACCTGAAAAACGAGACTCGAAAGCAAGGGAAAAAAAATTCCCGAATCTAAGCCGCACTTGAAATTTGAGACACGAAATTCAAGGGGAGAGAAAAGTTTTAGACTGCACCTCCAAATCGAAACAAAGTTGGTCCATTGTAACATGAGACACAATTTAGGTCGAATGGATGAAGATACAGCTACAGTAGTTTGGTTCGAGTCGTAAGCTTAGCAGTTAAGCTTTACCAGGTAGCCATTGCTATGCGTCAGTTGCTCCGTCTGTATTTATACGGGCACCCTTCCTTTTTCACGTGCTTCGTCTGGTTTGAATCGATTGCTTTGATCTGATAAGTGCCGTTCTCTTTGTTATAGGTGTTTATGTTACTCTAAGCTGAAAATGCATTATTGTACTGTGTCATGCATTGTTTGTCGCATTCTGATAACGAGTGTTTACGACCTGTCTCCGCTCGCGGCATGGCTTGCTTTTGTGCGCGCTACCGCCGCTTACAATATAAAGAAAGAGAGAAATTGTCTCATTAGCGAAACACAGGCAAGAGGCTGCTATTTCTTGTTGCTTACACTGATGCTTTCTTTGATAATGATCAACAGGAACCAAATAATATACTGCGTATGATAGATGTTCTGAACGAGAGTTTAGCGCAAATTTTTCACCGTTTGAAAATCTTTGCAGACGCCTCTTTAGTACATTACGTTCTGCACAAAAATTAGAGTCGTCTTAGACTTAAAAATCTAGTCAGTTGCCGTGCTTCATTTCTGACGGTATCACTAATCAGCATAAGAATAATACGAATATAAACATGACATGTATATTCTTCAGCGTTTGCTGTTTTCTCACTCTAGTTTCGTAGTTTATTAGGCGCCGGCTGGGGTGGCCGAGCGGCTCTAGGCGCTTCAGTATGGAACCGCGCGACCGCTACGGTCGCAGGTTCGAATCCTGCCCTGGGCATGCATGTGTATGATGTCCTTAGGTTAGTTAGGTTTAAGTAGTTCTAAGTTCGGGGGGGACTGATGACGTCAGAAGTAAAGCCCCATAGTGCTCAGAGCCATTTGGACCATTTTTGGTTTATTAGGCAGATAGGATTTAAATGAGATAGCAGCAAACACAAAAGAATAGATGGCATAATGTTTACATTCGTATTATTCTTATGGTGAAGAGAATGCTGTATGTGATTCACGACTCATAAAATTTCCTATTAGCAACAATCTGTTGTCACAAGTAGGATAAAATTCAGAACGTAGAGTTGGCCATATTGACATACATACCAAACAGTCTTGCCAGTTGGATTTTCGTAGTAGATTTGTAGTGATGACTTCAAATGCAGTGTGTGTTGTTGTCCTCAGTCCGTAGACTGGTTTGATGCAGCTCTCCACGCTTTTCTAACCTGTGCAATGCGGAGTAGCAGCACTTATAAAATGAGAATGAAAATAACTTAAAAATTAAACGCTGAAATTTAAAACAAAATTTTATTAGGTTTGTAATACATCTTATAAGAAATGTTTAAAATATGTCATGATTCTGAATCACTATCACTCGATTCTTTTTTGCTCATTTCTTCATGCAGAGCATCGTCCTCCGTACCATCTAGTGGATTGGATATCGAACATTTTTTAAATGCGTGTTGCACAATCTGATTCGGAACACACTTCCATGCATCATAAATACATTGGCACACTTGCGACAAACTTGCGCGTCTTACACGTCCTGTTGGTGTCAGTTGGCTGTCGCTTTTCGAAAGCCAGTCCATGTACATGCGTTTAAGCTTGTTCTTAAATGGTTTATTCAAACAGACGTCAAGTGGTTGCAGAATTGACGTCATCCCGGCTGGAATTACTGCCAAGTTCGGTTTGCTTTCCTCTAATTCTCGTTTTACTGCAGGTGTTGTATGGCCTGCGTACGCATCTAATACCAACAGACTGCGCAAGCCAGAGATCACTTGCATAAACCAAGCACTGCGCCAGGACGACGATTCCACACATGCCTAATCCATTCCAGCACCATGTCCTCCGAAAACCACCCAGTTTCGTTTGCTCGTCCAATTACAGTTTTGGAAACACTTCCGATTTCGGTAAAGTCTTTCGCTTGAAAACTGTTAATGGGGGTAATTTATGTCCATCTGCTGTGCAAGCAAGCAAGAAAGACGGACATCCGAGTTTTTCACCCCCTGATGTAAGAACATTTATGTCTTTCTTTCCTTTGGCGTCAACCGTATAATTTGCGGGCATGTCAAAATATACGGGAGTTTGGGCAGCATTTCCTGTCGGACATAGAAGGTATTGCTTTTCTGTGCGCCGCCTAATTATGAAGCGCTGAAATTCCACAAGTTTTTCTTAATAATCTTTCGGCAGCTTCTGTGCAACTGAAGTTCGCGTTCGGAGTGAAAAACCCCAGCGCTTCATAAACAGATCAATCCAGCTGCGACTAGCCTTAAAATTTTCGATTTTTTGCTCTCTAGCAATTTCAAGTGCTTTAATTTTTTTAAATTTCTGCGTTCTCAGGCAGGAATTTCTGACGCTGTCCCTTAACAAATTCATTTAAAATCACTTCTAGTGCATGATATCGGCCACACTTTGGCCCACTAAATGCTTTCCTGCTACTTGAACATCCAAATAATTTCTCTCTCTACAGTCGCCATCGCCTGACATTGCTGTCAACCCCGTATCTTAGACCTGTAGCACGATTAGAACTTTGTTCCGCAAAAGAAATAACTCCCCTCTTGAATTTGGCACTATAATGAAAGCGATTCATTATGGTCCACTAACGCCAACAAGCACTTCACAAAATTCCACGAAGCAATAGGTGCCGCTACGTGAAATCTTAATGAGCACCAGCGTATCAACTCGTGCAACAATCCTAAAGCCTTGTGCATTGTTGGTACTTTAGTGTAAAGAAATTTATTTTTGTTGGTACGAATATTTGAAAGGCTGCTATATTCGAAGATAAAGCATACGGAATTTCTGTTTACTTTATTGGATAATGTCAGAAAATGAAGTGGTCGAAACTCGGGGCGGAGAAAAAAGCTCGTCTTCTACCTTTTTTTTCTTTTAATTTATTTACTGACGCTGAGGTTTTGGCGCCAGTATTTATCTTTGTGCATGCAAAGCATGACTGTGTAGCATTACATATATTCGACTGCAGAAGTCAATTGTGGCGGCACCTACCACCATTTTTCAGAACTTCCGCTTACTTTGCACTCGATTCTAAGCCGCAGGCGGTTTTGTGGATTACAAAAATCGGAAAAAAGTGCAGCTCAGATTCGAGTAAATACGGTATGCAAGGAAATTTGATAATGTAGTGGCTAGTTGTAAAACAAGTGGACCTCCGTTAGTTCTGCGAAACATTCATCATTAATTGTGCCTTTTACAAAGTAGTGAACTCTTAATACAATTAACTTTTATTTAAGAATAGCATAAAGAATGGAAAGTTTCGTAGTGCATGTATGGATTACAAGCAAAATAAATCAGCACAATCAAAAGTCTAACAAAAACATGAGTTCGAAGTTTATTTACCCAGAAATACCTCTCTCTTGGTGACCTGCAAACAATGACTTAGGCTATCTTGGACAATACAGCTGAAATAATGTATTTCTTCTGTGAAAGTGAGCAATAAGATTATTATGCATATATGTTTTGGAGACCTTGGTATTTATACAATCAATTCCTAGTGTATTTACATTTTAGTTGTATTTATTTGGCTAATAATGCAAATCAGTTCCAGATGAGAAGCAACACAGTAATATTACAAGAGACAAAAATAATCTCCTTGGAGGTGGTTATCCATTGTCTGGAATCCAGAGGGAATTCTTTATAATAATGGTCTCAGTACCCTTAAATGAAACTGAGGGGAGAGGGGGGGAGCACTAATGCTTGCTGTGCCCAGAAGATTCAATAAGTTATTACTGTCTCATGCCAGGTTTTGGTTTGTTGAACCCAGGATTCCTGATCTCTTGGTCCTGACAGGGTGGGTGACTATTGAGGAAAAACAGTCATAGTAGACAACCTCTGATGGACAGAACTCACCCTTTTGTGTTAGGGTTGCTGAGATATTTGAGGTTCTGCCTCAGATGAATTCCATTACCACACCCCAACTTCTATTACCGTAAATTCTGAGCAACCACTATTGGGTGCACCTGTGAAGCTATATGTGTCGCAGAGGACAAACATCTAGGATTCACTGTCTGTATCACGAAATGATAGAATATTAAATCCCATAAAACCTAATGTGCACTCTTCTTCAGTAGTGTGGATGACAGTTGAGGCAAAACTGTCAGCAGCATACCACCTATGGTGCTGCTGCCACATATCAGTTGCATTAGACCTACTTAGGCATTTGAAGCTCACTCTTAGCTGACTTGCACTTCCCTAGTTCCTTGTGAGAATACAGTAGTCCTTACTTCACAGCTTCTGATACTCCAAACAGGTTGAGTGTACCAATGAGGAAAAATAACATCCACTAATGTAGAGGGATTTAGGTAGCCCACAAAGAATCTCTTCTTTCTTTAAGTTAAACAGATTGAAAATGCTAAACTGCCTTGCAGTTTCCCACAATAACATAACAGCCCAACACTATAAATTCTGGAAAGGATATTGTTTTAAACCTCCTGATATTACGACAGTGTGCTGGTCCTGGATTTAAACCTGAATCCTTGCCTAAAAGTAAATCTCACCTTGAGAATAGTATCCCAGCAGAGACTGTCACAGTAAATGAATAAGAATAAGAATCTTTATTAACCATTCAGTACTTTCTTATACAATGAGCTTCGTCAATAAGTTCAATGGTGGCCTGTCCAGTACTGATATAGAGGTTACTGAAAAGAGAGAGCTCATGCCATCTGTGGTTTGAAAGAAAGAGAATTCTTACAACTTTGTCAATATATTATGTCACTGAGTTGCTGCTACAAGTATTTATTTGTAAGTTCTATCTAGGAAAAATGTAAAAAAAAAAAATGCTTGCCTTGGTCATAATGCACCACTTAACATATGGAGGGTTCTCAGTATTTGCCACTTGACTATCAAGCATGATGTGTAGAGAAAATGAGAGCAAATGCGGTTTCACATCCATTATTAGTGAAATAAACAATTGCTGTGTTCTGTCCTCACCACTTCTGTAGGTAGAAGACAGGGGTGGTGACAGTTTAGTAGCCGGCCGGTGTGGCCGTGTGGTTCTAGGCGCTTCAGTCTGGAACCGCGTGACCGCTACGGTCGCAGGTTCGAATCCTGCCTAGGTCATGGATGTGTGTGATGTCCTTAGGTTAGTTAGGTTTAAGTAGTTCCTAAGTTCTAGGGGACTGATGACCACAGATGTTAAGTCCCATAGTGCTCAGAGCCATTTGAACAATTTTGACAGTGTAGTGGGGGAACATGACACAGGTGACTTCCTCCATTGACCAACTTATGGATGCTGGGGTGTGAGATGTGTGCTTATAGAGCTTGCTTGGTCCTTTGTTGTATTCATGTTACTTTCTAGTCTGCATCTTTAATCATTTAATAATGTGTCCAAACATGATGCTCACCTATAGTAAAAAGAACTAAGTAGCAGTATTTTTCAATACAGGGTGGCCTCATTGCTACCAAGTGAGATCCTAGTGTAAATTATACCATCTTTGGCCAGACATAGTGATGAAACTTAAGTTTAAAAACAAGTAACAAAAATAATTTTTCTCAGCCTGTTCTTGCATATCTATCATCCATTTCAAATAAATATCTGAACTCTTTAATTCTTGAAGTATGCATTAAGCATGTAAACTTATGACATAAGAATTTAGATTCCTTTAGGTGGTGCTAGGCATCCAGGTTTACCTTGTTTCTTGCATTCATTATTTATTTGTGATCATTTAATTAAAACTATATTTTCTGTCTGGTCCTAAAGTTTCTTAAATTTGTAAGACCGATTCTATTAAAAATGGAAATCTCAAATTAAATTATTGTTTGCATGCGTAACCTGCTTTGAATGACTTTAGTGACCCCACAAATGCTACAATTGCTTCCACCATGCAGTTCAGTGTTACATACAGCAGATCTCCATTTCCTGTGTCTTCTACACAGATCTGGTTCTGCATATTCTGCCTCCCCCACCCCCTCAACTCCCCCAAAAAAACGGTAAATAAATTCTTACTTTTTCCTGCTGTGTTCAACCCACCACTGTTCGGCAATCATATTACTTTCCTTGCCTTAGCGCACCTCATAGTATCACTCTGAAGACGAATATTAGCACACATTGCTCTACTTTTTTTAGTGCACTACCCTAGCAGAAGTTTGTGAACTATGTTTGGGCAATAGTGACTTAAGAGGTGGCTGATGGTTGAACAGTTTTATATGACCACTGTTTAGTGGGCACAAGGAGGAGAGGTGCAGTTTAACATTCCTGATTCCCAGACTTTACATCAGTTTCACTGATAGTGACTACTCAGTAGCGCCATTCTCGACCACCGCAAAGGTGAAAATATGTAAACATGTGGTATGGTGTTTGCTCAAAGATGTACATGACACCGTAATTTAGATTGTACTAACACAGACATTTATTCCTTGCGAAATTTGATTGTTAATAATGGTGATCAGTTTGTCAACTACAAAAAATTTACTAGCTAACTGAACCAGATCAATGCCTACAATAACTGTGTCGAAGCTAATTGTTCTATTGCAGTTCATTAAAAATAGTAAAATCCAACCTAGCCATTTTTCAAAACATTATGTAAGAAACTACAAAGCAGTTCGCATCTTCTTGAAAAAGTCATTCACACCTGCAAAATCCTGTAAAAATTTATTATAGTGGATTACACTTCAGTAGTTCATTTAATTCAGTCCATAACGAGGATCACTACGTCCAACAATCACTCTTATTGATGACAATGACATTCCACACTTCCTATCAGTCTTGAAAGAGCTCAGTTAAAATATTCCTTAATTTATGTTACAGTAATTACACAAAAGTTATTACAGTTCTTGAGTTTTGTGGATGTTGCTGCTTACATTTTCATGTACAGAACATATAAAGTAGTGGCAATAGTCAACACTGTGGGTACATCTGATACTTGTCTTACTCGTGAGCTTTCTGACAGAACACTGGAAATTTTGGGATTGAGATAGTCTTATAAAGACTGACACTGGAAAAAAATAATTTTGAAAATTATGTAATGGTTTGAAAAGTGGCTAGGTTGGATTTTACTATTTTTACTAATTTGATTCTGGCATACAGAAAATGTTGTTGATTAGAAATTTAGAAAAATTCACAGACAACATTATTCTTAAGTGATGTGGATCACCTTGCGTCGTAATGCAAATTAGGGTACATTACATGAAATTATTAATTGGTACATTAATTAATTAATGTGTGTCATTCTGCACAGAAAAAGTAACAGCAGTAAGTAGTCAAAATTCAGAATCTTAACAGTAGTTAGGGTAAAGTTTGCAATGAATATTAGTAGTGGCTCAGAACTTCAAGTTTAATTACATCATAAAATAATTAGTTTTAGGTCATTTAAAATATGTTACTGGAAAATCGGAATGCTTAGATTTTGAATGGTGTAGATCATTACATTGGATTTTACCGATTAGCCCATAGGTTTCTGCATGTTGCAAATTGTAGGACTGAAATCAATTAATTATATTTTCAAATTACGAATACCACAATGAAAACTAATCACATCACTGTAAACAGAACAATAATAAAATCGTGTGAAATTAAATAAGGACTTGAGATTTTTGGGTAAGTAAGTCATGCCAGTAGGTAAATGTGTTGGAAATAAGGTACAAAAACTGGTCATTTTCGGGAGTAGGAAAACAATAACAGATAGAAAGAATCCACCGTGCTATGTCACACAGTGTCATGTGCTAAATTATAAACCTCAAACCTCCCCACATTGTTTTATGGGACAAGTCACATAATGTTGTTGGTTCTAATCTCAACAACAATGAAATGACTGTGTGTGTGAGCGCGCGCGCGCCCATGCGCATTTCTGTAGTGCGATACCTTTTTTCCCATTGGACTTTGCTACGTACATAACCCTGTGTATTTTCATTTGTGTATAATTTGAAACACAAAGTAGGAAGCATAAAACTTTTTATTTATTGTATTTCTTGGTCAGAATGACTACTGTGATTCGGTGTGCTTGTACGCTCATCCTTATAAACTGAAAATCTTTTATAGTATCTTGATAAGACAATAACAGTCTTTGTTCTCTTTTCAGGTTTTGCAGATTTCATATTCATATTTTACTCTTCTCACCAGACTCAATGAATGAAGTTAGTGTTGACTGTAGAAAAGTAATCACTATCCTGTGCCTGCACTAGCGGACTGAATGGTTTCTATAATGTTTAGAGATACCCACTTCTTAACACAATATTCATTTCACTGTTTCATTTTACCAAGAGGACTCAGTACAGGTAGTTGTTTTCCTTATAGATGAAGAAAGAAAGAGAGAGAAAACAGTCACCTTAAAATTTTCTTTTCTTCTGATTCCTGTAACCTCATAACAACTTCACTGATATAAAACTACAGCTGACAACAGACAGTCTTTTTTTTATTATTTATTATTACTCACCCAATAATGAATGAACTCTGCCAAATAAACTATTAGCTCAGATGTCAATGAGTAAGTAACGTTTCTGTAGTGCGATACCTTTTTTCCCATTGGACTTTGCTACGTATATAACCATGTGTATTTTCATTTGCATATAATTTGAAACAAAAAGTAGCAAGCATAAAACTGTTTATTTATTGTATTTATTGGTCAGAATGATTACTGTGATTTGGTGTATATAATATGACAATGTCATAAATCTTCAGGCAGGTTACTGTTAACAGGTTTTTTTTTCTGTAGTTTCAGTGCGTAGATTGAATTTCTCTTGACGGATTCAAAATAACTAAGGTAAGCTACTTTATACATGTCCTTGCCAGTAGTACTGCTTGATACTTGCATTGCAAATAGAAAGCTACACAATTTATTTACTAAATATTTAACATGTTTGTCCAGTCCAAACAACACAAAAAATAAGTGCACCAAGCCCACAAAAGATGACATGAGGAAAAGCTGTACAGAAACTAAAGGTCAGGATATTAGCTGGTGGAGATGGAACATCAAGTTAAGAAATAAACACATCTTTGCTGGACCTAGTAAACAGCTCTATTAAAGATGGATTTTTCCAGGAACTAGAAACTAGTTTCACAAATATCAGGTTTCAAAAAAATTCTGAAAATGCTAATGTATAATAGATTAGTTGTTGATTTGGCAGGAAAAAAAAAAGCACATTCTTTTGTCACCACAGCATGGTTTCAGATATAGTGAATCTTCATAATCTGACCTCTACAAAGCTTTCAACACTATTGCCCATGAAATACAGATATGGAAATTGACATTTGAGCACAACCAAAGGAGTGTACATACTCATACGGTATCAGGAAACGGTGTGGAGCAATACGGAACACATACCAGTCAGCAACCATAGCCATCAAATATGGGGTGTCATGGGGGTGGAAATAGGGCAATTGCTGTTTAATCTGTTTATGAAGCGAATAAGATGACAATAATGAAAGTGACCAAAATTTGGAACAATGTGAGAGAAGACCGCGTAGGTATTTCTGCAAACATCACAGCCCAATGGATCATGGAAAATATAATGGTTATGACCTGAAACCTTCTGTGTATGCAGTTTTCAGAAACAAAGAGGAAGACATATGGTTTTAGATGTGGATGAAACAAAGCTGGAATAAATAGAATAATTAGATTCTTGAATATTACTGTGGATATGAGCTGAAATGGAAACTATATTAATACTGTCTGTAAGAAATCCAGTTCCATCCTGTTCATAATGAAGCAGGTGCCACAATGTGCAAACAGATTCTGAGCTTTTCAGCAGTGTGGAGGGGGAGGAAACCTATAGCAAACAAAAAGTTTTCATACAGTAAAAAAATGTTACTAGGGTCATTTTAAGCTATTAACTTTTAGAGTCTTCAGTGTCGATTGAAATTCGAGAATACATACCCATAACACACACAGGAAGAATGAGTTACGAAGCATGTGCTCCAACTGATAGTCCTCGAAGAACCTCAGTCCTCTACTACCAGTCACTAAGAACTGTGCCCAAAACTACATGACACTTATTTTCCAAATAAACTATGTAGTGGAAAAGGTATTTTAAAGCATACCTATTAAATTTAATTTGTATACATTGTTCTTTGTAATCAGTGGTGTTAGCATAATCAAAACAGTTTCTCCTTAGGAAATGAGTGATACTGAATTTTTTCCATTTTTGATGCATCCTATATTACATACACTCTTGCTATATACAGTGTAACATTACAAGATCACATTAAACTCAATTCTATCTGATGTATTATATAAACAAAAGCAGAAATACTGAGCTGTATGGGTAAATTATATACTTACAGGAAATGAAAACTAATTACGGATTATTATTTTATTGAGAGAGCTCGATGGCTGTTGAGAAACTGAATTGATTTTTCTGATTATATATAGCAATGTGTCAGACATAAGGAGACATTTTAAGATTTGCTGTATTTTGGAATCCATGGCTGTGATGCTGTTCTGAACTGTTAAGGCAGAGTTCACAAATTGCCCCAAAGTCTCAAAAAGCCTTTGCAAAATACTTACTCTTAACACTGTTCAATCAGTTCAAATATTGGTTAGAGCGTGTAACAATAGGTATTACACATAAAATATTTGCATTGTAAAATATTACTTATTTTGATAACTTATTGAAATTACATTTAACATGTTGTTTGAGTATGTCTTATGTTACCCAGAGATTCTCGTAAACATATCACTGTATAAAAATGAGTCATGGATCATCTTAATAAATATAAAATCCTCAATAAAAATCAGTTTGGATTCCACAAGGGTATTTCAACTGAACACACCATTTTCTTATTTGTCAACCATGTCCTCGAATCTGTAAACAATAAAATGTCACGAGTTGGAATCTCTTGTGATCTGTCTTAAGCATTCAACTGCATGGATCACAAAATTCTACTTATAAATGCTGAGCACTATGACTTACACAGTAAAGTAGGGATGTAGCTCGAATCATATCTAGAGGACAGAAGGCAGAAGTTAATACTGAATAATTCTGCAGTGGCACCCTCCTGCCTCGATTGTGGCACAGGGAAATATGGAGTACCACAGGGCACGATGCTTGGTCCCTTACTTTTCCTAATATTTATCAGTGATCTGCCATACTGTATGACACAAAAAGCAGATTTCACCCTATTTTCTGATGACACAACCATTATGATAGAGGAAGTACCGAACTGCAGTCTACAGAACTCTGCGACCACTATATTCAAAGAACGTCTAGATTGGTTCACTTATACTGGTCTGTCTCCCAATGTTAGCAGTACCCAATTCCTTCAGTTTCAAATAGGAAACAAAAAAACTGCAAAATACTGAACTAAAAAGTGGCGAAAAAGAAATATTGAGAGCTGAGTCTTCCAAATTCATGGGATTACACATTAACAACACTTTAATTTAGTCAGTTCACAGCATCAACCTATCAACTAAATTCAGCAGCATTTGCAATTCACTCAGTTTTGTTTGTTTGTGACATGGCAACAATCAAAGCTGCATAGTTTGGATATTCCCATTCACTTGTGATGTATGGCACTATATTCTTGGGAAACCCGTCACAACCAAATAGTCTTTATTGGACAGAAGAGAGTCATCAAATTATGGGTAGAGTGCACCCTAGATGCTCTTGTAGAAACTTATTCAAATGAATGGGGACCCTTACCGTGCTATTGCAATACAGTTTTTCACTAATGTGCTTTGTGAACAATAATCAGACAATCTACAGGACAAACGGCGAATATCATGATCATGATACAAGAAGTAAACATAATCTTCACAAAGATATAAAAATCTCAGCATGGTACAGAAAGTAGTACATTATTCAAGCATGAAACTATACAATAAACTTCCAGTTCATGTTTGATCAATCATTGGGGATAAGACTAAATTCACAAAACAACTAAAACTTTATCTTTTGGGTAGTTCTTTCTATTCTTTAAAGGAATTGTTTGACAGTGTGTAATAATTGGTGAAATGTGTTTAATATTCCCGGGTTCGATTCCCGGCGGGGTCAGGGATTTTCTCTGCCTCGTGATGGCTGGGTGTTGTGTGATGTCCTTAGGTTAGTTGGGTTTAAGTAGTTCTAAGTACTCGGGGACTGATGACCATAGATGTTAAGTCCCATAGTGCTCAGAGCCATTTGAACCATTTGTGTTTAATATTAAGCATTCCTATAAGAAATGACTATGTAGCACTGTACATCAGTTGTTGACAATGCATTTTACATGAATTAGAATGTAAGTGTTATAATTTGTTTGTGTACCCATCATTACTTCTATAATCTACATTCTTATTTGAACACTTGATAGTCATGTATCTGCTTACATATGAGACAGATTGTAAGTCTCTTGACCATTTAAATATGTTTATTATTTTAATAATCTGACACATTCCATATTGTAGCAATACACTTGCATCAAGGATCCATGGAACTTGAAAATAAATGCAACTGTACCTTTATCTGTAGCACATAGAAAGCTAAACAATTGTAATGTGTTTTTTTAAGCACAGTACAGTTCTCTTCCATGTAATGTGTTTTTTTAAGCACAGTACAGTTCTCTTCCATGTTGAAAAGATCATCTCTCAGTATCTGGAAATGTAAATTTTTCTGTAGACTGTGTGTTGAGGTATGGCGTTGCTCTAATATAAAACCTGTGCTTGCCCCATTTATTTATTCACCCACTTAATAAGTATTTGCATTTAAGTGTCAATAACATACCCAAACAGAAACATGATATGTGATCAATAAAAACCCTGAGAGGGGGGAAAAACTTTTCTTTGCTGTTCACAGGTTTTATTTGCAAAAAACCACAATAAACCACAATGATATGTACAGTAATACCTGAAATTATTAAACAAATAAATGAAACTTGTTATAAGTTGTCCATGCATTTTTATTCTTCCACTTTCCTTTCTTTGCAGATCTGAAATTAATTTGAAACCATTTAAACAGAAGTGATTTTCTTCTACTTGCTGCTTCAGTTTTTAATAAAAGACCAAAATTAAAATCTCTGTTAACTTTACCATTTCATGTTAATTGTGTATCTTTTTAGCCTGAAAGTATGCCTTTCTCATGAAAGGCAAAAATATTGCTTTGTTGTAGAATTTCATTCAGTTAATTACCCATAAATGAGTAATGAAACTGTGTTGCAGATAAGATAATCATTGGCTCATAAAAACTAATGAATAGTGAAATTACGAAATGAACAAATACCAGTAATGATAGTAGTCTCAGTGGTTCAGCTACCTAAGTTACCACTTTTGACCCAACAGTCTGTTATATCTTGTCTTTTTCCTGTTACATTTTTGCTATTTAACATACCATTTTCTCATTACTAAGAATATCTGAACCATTAATGTGTGTTCTTTGACTTACTAGTTGTTATCCTCTGAACAGACTGTCACAAACTTCCCACGAATTCTCTCACTACTCTTTGCTGTTGATGATTCCATATCCTGTTTAATTTTTGTCCTTTTTGCTCTGCATGAGAGTGACTTAACTGACTCTTTGCAGATCAAGCCCTCTGTTCCCCAGCTGTTTAAGAATAATCAAGCCGTGGATGGTATTTAAACCAGCCACTGACCACTACTAATTTCAGTGAGATCTGGAAAAACTCTACAACATCCTTCACCAAGGAATTAAGACCACCTCACACTGTGCCCCAGATGAGAGATATCTTATCTGAAATTTTACAATCTTTATTGAAATAACTGTATTACTGCCAAACCTAAGCATTATCCTAGTTTACTCTTCTCCTGGCTCTGCAGGCAATCCTGCTGCACACTGGTTATTCCCTTATGGAAGACACAGGTGCAACACTTGTTACATACATCCAACAATCGTCTTATCTCACAGCCCAGTCATTAATTTACCACTGTATAAATGGTGGAACCATAAGTGACAGCAGCCACATTATACCAGCTGTCCTTCAATTACTGTGCAGAATTCTATGTGAAGATGACAAGTAAACACCCACCTACACCTACATCTATAAAACTGCTCAAATTCACTCTTAAGTGCCTGGCAGAGGATTTATCGAACCAGTATTTTTCTACCATATCGTTCTTGAACAGTGTGCAGGAAAGACAAACACTTTAATATTTGCAGGGCATTCAGATGTCTCTTATGGTGGTAAATTCTCCCAATGTACATGGGTGACTACAGGATATTTTTGCATTTGGAGGAGATAACAGGTGATTGAAATTTCGTGAAAAAACCTACTACCATGAATAGCCGCCACTGAGCTGTTGCTGAAGATACTGCCCATCACAATAGACCAATTACTTCAATAGCTGCTTAAGTACCCATGCCCTTTGGATCCCTAACCTGCTCTTTGTACATAACTATCTTCTGTATCTCCTCTCCCAACTCTGCTTTTCGAATGCTTCCTTCTTCAGTCTTCATTTTGCTACTGTCATTGAGAATTGTGGGTTATCTCCTCTATCACACATCCCAAAACGTTTTCACCCCCACCTGTGCTGTACATCTCATCCTTGTCCTGTTGCCATGTGCCTTTGCTGCACCCTTTTTTCCAGACAGCCCCATGCCTTTGCTGCACCCTTTTTTCCAGACAGCCCCGGTGAGTACTTAAACTGAAGAAAAAAACTTTAATGTGCCTGTGCTGTTACATTTCATCCAGGAATAGGCCTAATAATGAAGTAATTACTTAAATAAAACTCAGTTTTTAATACATGTTTTTTTATCAGACTAAAAAGTCTATTTCTCCTAGTCTCATATAGATTCTTAATCCATTACAGATAGTCCTGAAAACTTGTGATTGAAGTATTTTCATAGCTGCTAAAAATTCATAGAGATTTATAATGAATAATGTGGTGTGCGTACAATAGATAACAGTAGGGAGATGAATTAGTCATGCATCAAATATCAACTGTATACATCCCACATTTGTCATTATAATCTTACAAGTATTTTTGTAGCTATTAAAAATTCACCATCATAAATTTTCAGGACTATTCCTAATAGGTCAGGAATCTGTATGGGGCTAGGAGAAATTAATTTATATTTTATAGTCAAAATGAAAAACATGTTATATTAAATTATTTTTTTTAGTATTTTGTGTGTGAAATTTTTCACTTTATTTCAAACAGTTTAATGTGATTACCAATAGAGACATCAGGTATAATTCAGTTTCTTGTTCCCCGAGTCAACCAATGTATTGCTTCTCCTATGCATGTCTTACGAAAAGATCACAAAGGTATACATTAGAGAGATTTGAGCTTACATTAATGTTATACAAATTATTTTTGGACTTTATTTGATGCTCTATTATAATTTGTAGTGGATTATTTTAACACAAAGCAGTGAAATATGTTAAGGGGGACGAACCTTTAATTGTGATTTCTTTTTTTTTTTTTTTTTTTTTTTTTGGGGGGGGGGGGGGAGACTCGGCTTTGATAGTATGAAAAGGAAGAGAAGGAAAAATAGCAGATGAACATGAATTTGGGGGAGGGGGCTTAATGAAACATGAAGCCACCTGGTAGAATTTGACATGGTGCACAATTTTTTCACTACAAGCACAGTGAAGGAGCAAAGGCTGACAGATGGAAGGTATATCCAAAAGCACTATATAAAGAAAAGAAATTCAATGAGAGCATTATGAGTTGGGAGGCACAATACTTCAATAGTTCTGAAATATCTAAGTTGAAACAAGGCATCTTGAGCAGGTGACAGTTTCTCAGAATTATTAAGATTTTTGGCAGAACCAAGCATGACAAAGCTATCCCACCTAATGAGACAGGCTACATATTTTCAGGTTTCAAGAATAATTTAATAATCCCAATTCGAAAGACAGTGGTGCAGACAACTATGAATATTACCAGATCATCAGTTTAAAAATCATGGTTACAAAATACTAGCATGAATTACCTACCAAGGATGGAATCACTAGTAGAAGTCCATGTGGGGGAATATCAGTTTGGGGTAGTAAAATAGACACTAACACTAAAATGATATTTCATGGGATGTGTAACATGTTGTACCCAGCTCAAATTTTCACTTGTCCTGCATGGATTCATCCACTGAGTAATAATATTTCAGTATCAGTGCCTCACATTGATTTCTTTTAACTGGATCTAAATTCATCTATTAGATGACATTGTTCTTTACTATTTGCGGTGCCCCTTTTTTTCTGTATTTTTGGTATCCACACTATGTCAAGTTGCCAAAAAAACAATAAGATATCTAATAGCGGATTCAAAGTAGCTTGTATATGCTACTTTTTGTATGTCCGCGTTAAATGTAGTAGATCATATTTGCACTGAAAATGCAAAGCTGGTCAGTTTTGTTTACTAGATATTCAATGTGTGCCCAATAGCTCAAATTTTTATCCAGATCTAATCATACGAATTTGACTGAGATAACTTCTTCTATAGCTTGGTGATTGTGAATAGTCATAATCTGCTCATATTTCACAGTTTCGTTTTGAATTGCATCTGGTAAATCAGGATTCAGTCCATTTAGCTGAAACCAAGTTTGTAAGGCACTGATCAAAGATTTGGGAATTTTTTTTGTGTCCTGATTTCCAGCTAACACAGAAGTATCATCTGTGAACAGAACTGACTTGGAGCTGATATTCAATGGTAAATTATTAACATACAAGAGAAACAGGATTGGGCCTAATAGGGAACCTTCTGAAACACCTTGATGGTTTGTGTTTTTATTTATTTTTATTTTTTTTTTTTTTTGCCAGTAGAATAGTAATTTGCCTCATTTAAAGAAATGCTAACTCATTGCTTTCTATTTGAGAAGAAAGTTTTGAGCCATTGCAGCACACTGCTCCAATACCATACTTTTTAAGTTTGTAAATAAACAATGCACGGTTTACAGAAGGAAATGCCATTCTGACGTTGCAGAAAATTCCTGCCACCTTATTGCTCTGTCTAATGATTTACTTATTTTCTCAGTGAAATAATTCACTGCATCCATGATGTTTTCCCTTACTGAAAACCAAGTTGGTTGTTTAGAATATGGCCGTGCGGTTCTAGGCGCAACAGTCTGGAACCGAGCGACCGCTACGGTCGCAGGTTCGAATCCTGCATCGGGCATGGATGTGTGTGATGTCTTTAGGTTAGTTAGGTTTAATTAGTTCTAAGTTCTAGGCGACTAATAACCTCAGAAGTTAAGTCGCATAGTGCTCAGAGCCATTTGAACCATTTGTTTAGAATAACAGAATATTTTGCAACTAACTATTTGATCTGGGCAACAGCAACTTTCTCACATATTTTATACATGAATTAGAGAATTGAGATAGGATGATTCCCATGACCTCTCTTGATCCCTTTTTGAAAAGTGGTAGGCATATTTCAGTACCCCTGGAAAACAGCCCCTCAAAACATTGATTTATTATTGGAGCTAGTGGGTTTGCAATTCTATTGTGTATGATTTAATAACTTTAGTGCTATTCCATCCCAACATGCAGTGCTTTTGTTTTTTAATGCTAGGATTGCATTTGCTACATCTTTCATAGCAATTTAAAAAAAAATCGTAAGTTATTCAGAGTTTTCATTGAGACCAAAATGATTTACTTTGTTGTGATAATCTGTGACATTTATTGAAAATAAAATACAGTGTGTGAAAGGTTATGTACAGCTTGTACAGAAAACAAACTACAGTTGTAAGAGTCAAAGGATATGAAAGGAAACTGTAATTGAAAAAAGGGAGGAGGGGGGGGGGGGGAGATAATGTAACATATCTCTGATGTTATTCATTGTGTACATATTGCAGAAAATAATGGAAACAAAGGGGAAATTTGGAAATTATAATTCAGGGAGAAGAGATAATAAGGTTTGTTGATAACACTATAATTCTGTGAGTGACGATAATGGACTTGGAAGATTGCTTGAAGCGAATGGCTGATGTCCTGCAAATAGGTTAACAAGGTGAACACCAGTAAAAGAGAAATGAAGGTAATGTAATGTAGCTGAGTAAGTCAATTTATACTGGATGAAATAGCGAGTTTTTATGTTAGAGGAGCATAATTGCAGATGATGAACGAAGTGCACTGAGGTGAAAAAAAGGTCATGGGATACCTCCTGATATCGTGTAGGACCTCCTTTTGCCCCATGTAGGCAGCAACTTGATATGACATGGTCTCTACCAGTTTTTGAAAGTTCCCTGCAGAAATATTGAGCTACACTGCCTCTATAGCCATCCTCAATTGCAAAAATTTGGCCAGTGCAGGATTTTGTGCACAACTGACCTCTCGATTACATCGCATAAATGTTCAATGGATATTCCCTCGAATTATCCAGAATGTTTTTCAAACCAATCGCAAACATTGTCATCCACAAAAATTCCATTGTATGGAAAATGAAGTCCATGAATGGCTGCAAATGGTCTCCAAATAGCTGAATAGTACCATTTCCAGCTACTGATTGGTACAATTGGATCAGAGAACCCAGCCTATCCCATGTGAACACAGCCCATACCATTGTAGAACCACCACCAGCTTGCACAGTGCCTTATTGGCAACTCGGGTCCATGGCTTCGTGGGGTCTGCACCACATCTGAACCCTGCCACAAATGAAATCTTGACTCACCTGACCAGGCTGTGGTTTTCCACTCATCTAAGGTCCAAACAATAGAATCATGACCCCAGGAGAGGTGCTGCAGGCAGTGAGGTGCTGCAGGCAGTGACATGCTGTTAGTAAAGGCATTTGCATCAGTTGTCTGATGCCATAGCCCATTAACACAAATTCCCCACACTGTCCTAATGGATGTGTTCATCCTACGTCACACAGTGGTTTCTGCAATTATTTCCAAAATAGAATGTCCCAGGTGTCTAGCTTCAACTGTCCTTTCATGTTCAAAATCTATCAGTTCATGTGGTAGGCCAGAATCTCACCGTAAACCTTTTCACATGAATCACACAAGTACAAATGACAGCTCCACCAATGCACTGCACTTTTATATTTTGTGTACACAGTACTACCACCAACTTTATATGCCCATATCACTCTCACACGACTTTTTTCACCTCAGTGTAAAGAGGACATAAAATGCCAACTTAAATTCAGGTATTGGGGAATCTTTTCTTTTTTGAAAATATTTATCTGGAAGTCAGATGTTGACAATTAACAGTACAGACAACAGGAGAAGATAAACTTTTGCCATGTTGTGCTACAGATGGAAAGCTATTAAATCTAGGTGAATAAATTTATTACATAACTTGACTAAAAAGGGCATAAAAATAGAAGACGGCAGTGGTGAATGGCAAATTAACATCTCAGCCAAACTGAATCATGTTGCATGTGTTGATTTTCCAAGTAAACCAGTGATCTGATTCCACTAAATACTTATCCTGCAATTTAAGATGTGATTCCTTTTGTTGGAGAATGCTGTTTCAGTAATTATTCCAGTAATAGAGTTTGAAAGATAAGGCCTTTTCAAACCATTTCACAAACATGTATGTATTACTCTAGCACCTACAAGCTAAGACAACACAACTAATGATTCTGATCCAGAGGCAAACTCACAAGTGCCTACAATATTTCCTTATTAGTTGAATATGAACCAATAATTTTCTGCATTAGGTAAGATGGCAGTTCTGAGAGAGCTCTTAATACCGGTAACCGAGATGACATGGTCTCTCTCAAATTTTTAATTGTATATACCAATTATTGTTTAGATGTATGAAGTAATTTTGATACTCTTGACAACTGCACATATACAGTTGTCATCAATCGACTGCACACAACAAGCCGAATGTAACACAAAAAGAAAAATATACAATTATGATCTACAAGATATATGCAGGTGTTCACACAAATGTGAAGAGTGTCATTTGTAGGAAAGAATGCCTTCACTGCCCCATCACCTAAGGGGGGGACAATCATTTTCTGACCTGTGGTGGGGCTCATGGTTAGTGCACTCTTATCATTGCCCCATTTTGTTATGGACTTCATGCTTAAAGAGTTAAAACATGTACAATAGTCACCTCAAATTTTTTTGAGAATTACTGGGTTCTGTTTCTATTTTATTCAATTATTTATTGACAGCAGCAGCAATTCTAATCAATTTTTAAAAGTTCAGTGATAAGTTTGGTGGAATCTCCACTTATAGGCTACATCTGGTATTCAGTCACTGTAACCCATGAACATGAAAAGGGAGCAGCTTTGTATGATGATTTTCTTAAATTTCAAAGTAGTTGTGTGAACAGGTCCACATTTTGGTAAATTGGATTTGACATCTTGAAATTTTTTTCTTGTGTGATGAAATGGTCTATAATTTATAATTAACAATTGTGCTGATTTTTTTGTTACTGGCTTCAAGGAGTGTGCATGAATGAAACGCGACAGACTTTTTTCATCAGTAAAGCAAATGTGGGGGCATAAATTCATCATTACCAGAATGTAAGCAGGCCTTTCTGCAATTTGTGAGAATGAGAGATTGTGGCACTATTGGTGGTGATCAGTCTGTGGGACAGAACCATTAAAAGCTTATTGGTCTCATTAAAGCTATGGAGGAGAGTTCACCTTTGTGCTGGCACCGAGACTCAGTCTTCCTTCTGCCCCAAAATCAATAACCCTACAACAACACTGCACTCTACATGTATTCTTAACACGAAACGGCTATGCTTGAAACACTACAGTCACCTGAATGAAAGATAAATACTCATGGGTGCAAGGGAGACAAATCTTTGAACTAGGCAAATGAAACTACCCCCTTCTGGCCAACATGGTTTGCTTGCTCCGAGTTGTGTTACCTTTTTTGTTTATAGTATTATTATTAATAGTTCTAGCGTACCAAGAAGAGTGTGTATGGTGTTCCAAGAAACAGTTTTAATACTCCATCATAGCACAAATATTTCAAACCAATTGTGCAATCACATTAGGAATATTAAGTGTAATGGTGCCTATGTTTTAATTAATACCATGATGAATTGGAACGTTCATTCTGGAGCAAAATTTCAGTTTTCATCTGGGACCCACATCTATTCACTCACATTCTCAGCATAAAACTGATACAGTAATTCAGACTGTTAGGTATCTAAGATAGTAAACGCTGTTCCGTTACATCTTAGTGTACTTATAGAAAATAAAACACTACACGAAATGCATTGGCTCTGTCATGAGAAATATATTTTAAGAATAGTTTTAAAAAGTTGTATTAATAATACTGGTTAGTTGCATGATTTGAGGACAGCGACCAAACAGTGAGGTCATCAGTCCCATTGGATTAGGGAAGGATGGGGAAGGAAGCTGCCCATGCCCTTTCAAAGGAAGCATCCCGGCATTTGCCAGAAGCAATTTAGGGATATCACGCAAAATGTAAATGAAGATGGTCGGATGCAGGACCTTTCAACATTGAATACTGTTATCTGATCATGCATTGTCTTACAGCTTGTGTAATTCCATCTTTATAGACTTTGGATGACAATGTGCCCCACTTGAAATAAGCAGAAAATTTGCAGCCTCTAGCCTATGTTCTATGTACTACGTGTTTTCACTCAAGCTGTTATTTTGTAATTGTTCCACACACAAATGTTTCAATAGGAATATCTCCACTTTCATATCTGATACTATACTATTTCAGTACAAATACTTGCCATTCTAGCCTAGGCTATATTTTGCTGTTTACGTGCAGCTTACTCTAAATCTGGAAATATTTAAATATTTTTTTAAAGGAAGAAATTAAATGAAAAACTGAAATCATGATATCATCTACAGCATAAGGTACATAAAATCTGATTCAACTGGACACATTAATAAACAAGGATGTTATTCCAGAATGAGATTTTCACTCTGCAGCAGAGTGTGTGCTGATATGAAACTTCCTGGCAGATTAAAATTGTGTGCCGGACCGAGGCTCAAACTAGGGACCTTTGCCAGCTACCCAAGCACGTCTCATGACCCATCCACACAGTTTCAATTCTGCCAGTACCTCGTCTCCTACCTTGAAGCTGTGAGGACGGGTCACGAGTTGTGCTTGGATAACTCAGATGGTAGAGCACTTGCCTGCGAAAGGCAAGTCTCGGTCTGGCACACAGTTTTAATCTGCCAGGAAGTTTCAAGGATGTTATTGTCTACATAAAAATGCAGGGAAAAGATGGGGGTGGTGGGAAGGAGGGTGTTGTAAGACAGTAGCAAGAAATATTAGACTGGTGTGATTCAAAGAGTACAATACAGTTTAAATTTTGATTAGGATTTAAAATTTGGCCAACTGTGAAGTCATTAAAGATGCAGATAGATGTAAGTGTGCATGAAGACTGAAGGCATTACCTGTAACTTTACAAAAGTAATGATACTATGATTCATCCAGAATAATTTAGATACACTGTGATCAAACAGTTTTAGTTTGTAAGAAAATGAAATGCCTACAGCCATCCTTATGATCCTACTTATTGTGTAGTGAACAGTTTTGGCACTTCAATGCTGAAGGGGTTATCATCATCCACATATATGTTACCTGCCAAACACGATTTTAGGATGAACTGGTTTCGCCTAGGTCAGACTCATTCATCCTGTTACCGATAGGATAAAACAGTTTAGCCTAGGTCAAATCAGTTTATCCTAGTTACAATTTACATGCTTTAGGATAAACTGGTATGTCCTAGTCTGAACTAATTTTGCCTAGTTAGAATGCATGTCGCTGCCTGTACGAACGGGGAATTCCTGAATCATCTCTGGTTCGCCCCTCGCACCTCTCAACACTCTTCACTCGTACAGTTCTTTCTTTTGAATGATATTTTGCATCGGCGAATGTGTGGGTTAAGTTGATAGTTGCATTTAAAAGATTTTATTATAATCCTGGTATAATTATTGTGAGGCGTTTAATCATGGATGAGCCTTCGTGAAGCCAATCAAAAGCTGTGGAGAGAAAAATTTCCGGAGGAATTTTTACAGAGTGAAAACTAAAAGTCTTCTCATTATAATGTTTTATCAGTAGATGAATGTGCAGATTTGGTTAAACAGGTAGAGGACATGGGGAAGGTCGAAGAAAGAACATCATTATAAAAGAGAAGACAAATGATTTGCTGTTTTGAAAATTGGTCATGTGAAAAAGTCATTGCAAGGTGTGAAGGGAATACAAAATACTTTGTTCCAGCTGATGAACTTTATGATGTTATTGACGCAGCTCATGTAGCTGTGGGTCATGGGGGTTGCAATAGAATGTTAGCCAAGACATAAAAAAAAATATGCCAATATCACAAGGGAAATGATACGCCTCTGTTTATCAATGTGTGATGTTTGTCAACAAAAGAAGGCCAAAAAAAGGAAAGAGGACTAGTTTCAAAGCCAATTCTCCATTCAGAAATGAATAGACATAACGAGTAGATTTGATTGATTTCCAAACACAACTAGACGGGAATTTAAAATTCATTCTAGTTTACCAAGACTATCTCACAAAGTTTGTTCTCCTTTGTGCATTAGCATCAAAGAGGGCTGAAGAAGTGGCTTATCATTTGAATGACATTCCTAACTGTAGGGGTGTCATGCATTCTTCATTCTGATAATGGCAGAGAATTTGTCAAAAATGTTATAAGTGAACTTTCAAAGCTTTGGTCAGAACTTAAAATTGTGCATGGAAAACCACGGCACAGCCAAAGTCTGGGTTCTGTTGAAAGTGCCAACCAAGACATTGAAAATATGGTAGGTTCTTGGTTAAAGGACAATAATTCAACAAAGTGGTCGGAAGGATTAAGGTATGTCCAATTCATGAAAAACCAAGCTTACCACTCTGGCATAAAACAATCACCTTACAAAGCATTATTCGGAATCGAACTTAGAGTAAGACTTTCCACATCCTCATTGCCTCAAGAAATCATAAATGATATTCAGGATGGAGATGACCTAAAGAAGGCAATCGAAGACAGTGATGATGATAACATTGTGAAAACTGACACAAACGACATTCAAAGTGCCTTTAAAAAAAAAAAAACACCGAAGCTTCCTCAAACAAACTCCATTCACCAGCTGACATTGGAGACAACATAACCATACCTTTTCCAGATGTAGATAAAGGCAGAGGTGACCTTCGAAATGTAATAGGAGTAATACTTCAAAACACTGATGAGGGCCTCTACAAAGTTGGCACCAGACATGGCGTACTTCAAAGACATTATTGCAGGTATAATACTATTAAAATTTTCCATAATTTTTGTAGTAAAATATAAAAAAAATATTTGTTTTAACTTGTTTTTTATTTTTTAGAACTGATTTCGACATCTGCATTCAGAAGTTTTTAGATGTTGAAGATCTTATTAACCAAGATATTGAAATATCTTAAAGGACTGCAGCCACAAAACATTGTTGGATCAGGGCAAGGCTTCGTGAAATGCAGTTGCATGAAAAACTGCACAACAAACAAATGCAATTGTAAGAGAAACAAAGTATTCTGCCACCAAAGTAAACATTGCAAAAATAAGTAAGCAAGCAAATTGCAAATAAGGTGATTTCTGTGGATGGATAGATGTAAGTTAATCTAGTGATAGATGTGAATTACTGATTAGTTAATAAATAACTTTAATGAATCATATTGACTATTTTATTTGTATTCCTTTATTCAGTTTACTTTGAAAAGCTTATAGAAGATACAAATGAGGTGAAATTAGTTCAGACTAGGACCTACCAGTTTATCTTAAAGCATGTAAATTCTAACTAGCATAAACCAGTTTGACCTAGGCTAAACGGTTTTATCCTATCGGTTACAGGATGAACGAGTTTGACCTAGGCAAAACTAGTTCATCCTAAAATCGGGTTTGGCCAGTAACATAAACACTGCATCAGTGGCCTGCCATAACTGGTTTACACAGACTGTAATTGTGATGTCAGCACTCCAACCATCAATTGCAGTCTACATAAACCAGTTATGTTGGCCACTGACGCAGTGTATGTATGGATTGTGATAACCCCTTCATTGTCAATTACAACCTGAAGATGGCGCACCAAAGTGCCAAAACTGGTAGCTACACAATAAACACGATCATAAGGACAGCTGTAGGTGTTCCATTTTCTTACAATGGTGAATGGCTGTTGTCCCCAGGACCTACAGTCAAAATGATAGACATACAAAAGCAATTTTAAATTTGCTGCAATCAATATCAAGTTGGGTGGGTAAGGGTTTGAACCCATCTAGTTTCGTATAAACATTCCATATTACCAATTTGTCCACTTCTTTAGCCTACAGATTTAAAACTGTTGCAGGGGGTTGACATCACATATTCTGAAAGTGTCTAGTTTTTGTATAACCAAGAAAATAAAGTTACAGTTTTCTAATTGCTTGACAATACTGAGTCTTATGTTCCCTGCAAACAATGTTACTTAAAGTTGCTTTCCATCTGTAATTGCGTGTTCTGTTATCTCAATTCCATGATTCTTTCATCAGTTCTGTAGGGAAATTGTGTGGGCGCCAATGAACACAGCATCAACTAACGAGAAAGTATAGTACAAATAAGGAAGATGCTTAGAATTTATCACAGCACTTATCAGTACCTAGGTCAACAGATTTTTAAATTACTGATTACATTTATCTTTTAGTAGTTCCATTTGAAATTAATTTGCTTGCAATGCCATTGCCATAATTTATAATGCACATAGATGACTTCAGAAAAATTCTGTATGACACTGTTTATAGCTATTCACTCGTGAAGAATGATTAACATCTGTTATTGAGATGGTTTATGAAGTGTTGCTGACAATACACATCTCATACTCAGCAGAATAAGGTGCAATTTTTGATAACATTCCTGTCAAAAAGAAAAGTAACATTGTTTCATCACTGTGTAGCCTTTTCAGTTTCCAGTTTCGGGTGAAATATTGAATTTAACACTTGCTGAACATGTAGTGTCTGAGACTTACACTGACAACCAAGTTTCCTGTTATATTTTTGTTTGTAAGGAGTCCTCACAGACCAACACACAAGAAAGGATGGTTGCTCATGTTACGTATACTGACACCATCATGAAGAAATAAATTTATTCAAAATAAGCTTTGCTCACACTGCATTGTATCACTTTTCTCTAAGGGTGCCGTTCATCTACTAATGCATCTCAGCTCCATAATGATTGGAACACTATTTTCAATACTGAACTGCGGAAGAAAAACTTAAAAAAGAGTCATCTCTCCTTTGCATCACTATATTTGTATTGTGTTAGTATCTTCTATATGGAGTTACCCAAAATTATTTTTTACAATAACCAGTTGCTTTCAGGAAGGAAACAATATTCAGAGTATAATGACTTGCCTACAATGAAGTCATTAGAGGCAGAGAACAGTCCTTAATAGTCAACGGCAAGGCAAACTTTTTTTTTTATTTTTGAGGAACCACCCCAGTATTAATCTTCATTCACCTGTGGAAAGTCAACAGTTACAGCCAGCTAGAAACGTGAACCATCTGCAAAATCTGTAGAAATTGATATAGCGGGAAAAAAATTCATAATCGTCATCATGGGAACTCAAATCAGAAACTTCATACAAACTGCCATTCAGAGTTTTGCTTGAAGTTATGAGTGAGACAACACCTTTGGATATGAGAAAGATCAACAGTCTGCTGCAGAATTTCTCTCTTCCTTCCAGTTTTTCTCAGTTATCATCTCACAGAAGTGTGAGAAGTGATAAAGGACATGTTGGCATTTAAATGTCCATTATTTCTAAAATGCTATTAGATGAATTTGAGAGTATTTGCCATTGTAAGATAGAGGATGAAAATAAAAGGACTGTAATAATTTCTTAAAAGTGGAAGGACGTGGGGGAAGTGGGTATTAAAAATGATGTTGAAGTATCACTGATCAGGAAGTGTTTTAACATGTGAACAAAAGCCAGCCACTGTGGCCGAGCAGTTCTAGGTGCTTCAGTCCGGAGCTGCGCTGCTGCTACGGTCACAGGTTCGAATCTTGCCTTGGACATGGATGTGTGTGATGTGCTTAGGTTAGTTAGGTTTAAGTAGTTCTAAGTCTAGGGGGCTGATGACCTCAGAAGTTAAGTCCCATAGTGCTTAGAGCCGTTTGTGAACAAAAAGGGTTTAAATCAACATGGGGAAAAAAAAAATAATGCGGAATAGATCTAAGTCAAATCTGGTGAGGCACAAATGTAATCTTAGATATTAAGATAAAGTTTTCATCACCACAAAAATGGGTTTGAATAATGCAAAGGTCCTACTGGAGCTGGTGAGCCTTTACCTTCCTTAGGCCACTGAACTGACTCATCACGCCATTTATTTGGGGACCTTTTGGATTTATAATCTTCCAGACTCTCACTTAGCTACATCCTAAATATTTACTGCTATTAAAGATTTTTAGTTTCCATATTCAAAATAGAATAAAATGAGTAAAAAGTACTCAGACCTAACATCAGTGAGTGAGTATGCAAAATGTATCAGTGGCTTCAGTTTTAAGATCATTATTTCATGGTCTAGTCCTTCTGTTGGGTTCAGTTCTGTAATTCATGATCCCTTACTAGATTTTTAAAAATATGTTCAGTTGCAATAATTATGTATTTGAGACTTCTGTACACGAACATTTAGTAGTTACTGTGTCAACACTGATGCAGCTACATAAAATTAAAACTCCACTGTAAACTCCCTCCCCCTGCTGAGCCGTAGTGCACAGGCATTAGTAATCTCTCACCTTATGGTGCACATGGAGCCTAACTGTGGTGGATTTTTGGGTGGATGAACACACATTCTGTATTTTCGAGAAATCAGTGTAAGTCTACTATCACTTTTCTTAGTTTACGTTAAAACTGATCGATAAAGGGAATGTTTCTTCATTGATATTTTGTTCACTTCAAATGTTTGCGTACTCACAGTGAATACTGCCTCCTGTGGTAACAGCTACAAGTGAGGCCATTTACTTTAACGTGTAATGTCGTCACGTTTAAGTCTTCTGCACTAAACATTCTATGTTGTGATCCCATTAGCTGCAGGAAGGGCAGTTAGGCAGCGTTTGACGTGCCTCTGAATGAAGCTCTAAAATCACGTACAGAAAATGAGTTGCATCAAATGTTTCTCTAGTATGTTGTATTTCTTACTTTTAGACAAATCATTTCGCAAAATGTTTGATTTCCTTTTCAAAAATTTTGTATGCTTTATTTATACAGACTGTTTGGATTAACTGAAATGCTTGGCGTTAACACTGACTGCTGATGAATTACGCTCTCAACAATCAAATAGAAGTAGAATTTCGTGGTTGTTAATTCTGTTTTATTGAGAATTTGATGTGTGTGATATACTGGGATGCTGTGTATGCATTTAAAGACCAAGTGCTTAGGCAAGACCTTAAAAATGCACTTCGAAATACAATGTAAACAGCATAGATAAAACTTAAGAGAGTTCGTAAAAATATACGTAGTAGCGAGAACCGAACCCTGGACCAAACACGATGTCCAGATACTTGCCTGCAACACTACCGTTACATCACACATTCCAATTATAATGTGGACCTTATCCTTCTATATTTACTGTAGCCTGTCATACTTCCGCACTTATCGCTTGCTGAAAATTATTGATCATGTAGGATACATTCGCCTTTAATTTAATGATAAGATGGTCTAATGTCTTTCTGCTCATCCGCGTGTAAATTTGTTGGGTGGTCTTCGTAGATGATGTAAATTATGAAATTCTCCATGAAAATCTTCCCTTGGTAATTTCGTGCACAGCGCTCCTTTACTGCCTTATTTTCATAACAGAGCTAATTTTACTGCCTTATTCTCTAACTACAGTGTTCTACCGTTTAGGGGCGCTGTTTTATAGAAACAGCTGGTCAGCTCTAGTTGTCGTCTTGTAGTGGGAGATCGTCGCTCGCACGTAGGACACCCAAGAGTATCAATGGATGCTGCTGCTTATTGCGGGAATGTCGTGTACCCAGATGTCGCTCACATTCTCTGTAGTACTCTAAGCAAATTAGTAAGAAAATCAGCAAATGGGGGAAAATTTATAAAGTTTTGAAACTTCGGGAAAATACTCATATGGGGCGTTGTAATAAGAAACAGAAAAGGTCCGCGTCGTGTGCGCGCGCGCGCGCGCGCGCTGTTTCTCGCCAAGTTGTACACGAAAAATATCTTGTGCATCTTTTCACTTACATGAATGGTATTTGAGGTATAAGAATTGGAATAGAATTCTGTTAACGTAATAGTTTGCAATTTTTGTTACTTATAAAAGTATTTAAATGAAAAGCGTGATTAAGTGTATGGAAATATTTCTTTTGCGATCAGTACTGTTGAAATCAGGAGTACGTGCCAACAATGAAAACGTCTAGTTCGTTCCGATTCACTCCATTCACTCAGCACTCTTCTACCACTACTGTCGCTGTCGTTTCTTCCTACCCAGTGTCCAGGACAGCTGAGTAGTAGTAGTAGTAGTAGTAGTAGTAGTAGTAGTTGATGTTACCTGTCAAAGTAGCGCCAGAAAGCAAGTCAGGCTCACTCTGCAGTCATATGTGCTCTTTCCATCATAATGCTGGACGAACTGGCAGTCGTGGAGGAAGCAACATATTAAAGACTGTATTCCTGATTTGAGTGGAAACTGTGCATTTGGAAAATAGACCAAGTGATTGAAAAGCTGAAAAATAAATTTGTCAACACAATGGATGACATTAAGCAAAGAGGGAAAACTTCCCAGTTATGGATACAATACATTCAGCTTGTCATCTCGGCACTGTATTTCATCCAGGCACAGCTTATGGGGAATTGGGAGCTCCATATAGAATGTGTGAGTGATATGCTCCCAATATTCCATGCAACTGGACACTTTTTATGCTAAGACGTGTCATTTGTACCTCCAGGACATGGAAGAACTGAACAAAACCATGAAACACGCGGAGTTCGATAAGTTCACCAAGGACAGCTTCTTCACGGTTCGATGCTCTGGTAAGTACTGGTGTGGAGTATGGACTGACATGACGATAGAACAAACGCTTATGAAGAACCTGAAAAGTGTTGGAGGTGTTTCACACGGAAGAGTGTTGCAATGAATTTGCGGAATATCAATAGTCCATCACATATGTGAAGCTAAGGAACAGTTCTGCAATTTACACTGGATTTCAAGTGGAGTGGGAGGATAGAAATTTACGAGAAAATTCACAGAACATTTCAGCTATGGTTGCAACAACACACTCCATTTGTTTGTAAGGAACAATTGTGTTCGTAACGATCTGGATTAGTAGCTTCTCAGAAAGTAAACAGCTACAAACCTGCGTCTGTTGGTGAAGAAGCTCTTTGAGCAATAGTTACTGTCTCGCCAAAATTTGGTTCTCTGAAGCTTAAGCGATCATGGTTAGGGCAATGTGCATGTCAACTCTCAGGATTGAAAAAAATATAACTCAAGTAGGTAAAACGCATTTCTTTCAGAGAATACTGCGCACGTTTCATTCACCTGGTGATTTGAAGGGCTGCTTCATGTACGAATTATCGAGTATACCAATGTCTCTTACAGCAGTGGATTGATGAGGAAAACAAAAAAGTCGTCTCTGTACAATCTTTTCAATCAAGTACCTGAAAGGAATATGGACAATAATGAATCGACGTTCTTTGTTATAGTTGGAGGGTTTCTTACGCACCATGTCGTGTGGCCGAGAATGGATGTTTTGGTGGCATTTATAAAACCTTAATAGCGTATATTCAAAGGCATTATAAAGATGATGTTGCTGTTGTATTTAATGGACATTTAGAAAGTTCTCTGAAAATAGAAACTATTGAACGCCAAGGCGAACGATGAAGCGGACCTCACGAGACATTTTCTTTAATAACAGCATATTATGTGCTGAATTACAGTTCGCCTTTCCTACAACCTCAGCAATAACGACATGTTTATTACACAGCTTGTGCAAAAACTTGACAGTTTTGGTATTGAAACCAGGATTGCGGATGATGATGCAGATGTTTAAATTGTTGCAAAAGCAATAAATGCCTCAAAATTTTACCAGCAAGTGATTATAGAGCGTCAAGATGTAGATCATCTTGCGCTACTTATCACTTTTCCTCCAGACGACATAGAACAAGGTGTTACAGTTGTAAATATATACGTATATCCTCACTCGTTCATGAACGCAAGAATTCAATACTGTTTCTTCATGCAGTAAGTGGTTGTGACAACACTTCAGCCTTGTTTGGAAAAGGAAGGCTGCAAGCTTTCCAATTGTTCTGCTGGTATCCCCAAACTGCATAATATTCCACGGATATTCAACAATACTGCTTCCTCTCCTGATACCATTGCAAAAGCAGGAGAGAAATTTATTCTCTCTCTCTCTCTCTCTCTCTCTCTCTCCCTCTCCCTCCCCCTCACCCCCCCCCCCCCGTCTACCGTTTTTGTGTGTGGAGGAGGGAGAGGGAGTGTACTGATGATAACAACTTACATGCAATTCGATTTGAATGTTTTAATGTACTTGTGGGTCAGGCAAACAACGCTGTCATACTTTCTCGTTTGCCACCCATTACTGATGCAGGACGCCTCCACTCTTACCATGTTTACCTGCAAGTCCAGCTATGACTGGGGAACAACTTCTTTCCCAGAAACTGGGGGCGGAGGGAATCAAACTCAACCCTCTTCCCAATTCCCATGAAACGACCACTTGCTCCAGAGGAAATACTGTTACTGATTTCATGCGGGTGCACTCATGGCTGCAGGGAAAGTGCGGATGTGTGAAGGCTGACCTACATTGCACAACAATGCGCAAAGACTGTTGCGGACAAAGCTGCACTAATGCGCCTCACAGTGATTTGAGAGAAAATTTGAATGAGTTTTATGTAAAAAAAAATATTTACGAGAATGTATTTGTTTGATAGATATTGTGGTATTTTCATTGTCTACATGCTGTTCATATGATTGTAAATATATTATAACAAAAGTAATTGTTGATTAGTTTTACAGTAATTCTTATTTTCATGAAAAATGATTTTCATTCCAACAATTTAAGTTGCAAACATCTAATGTAAAAGACTAAAAAGCCTGTTTTAAGAGAAATTTCACCTTTTTTTACCCTTAAATTTTAGCACTCGTAAACTAATTACCTCGCTTAAATATGCATTTAACCATCTCTGAGTAGAATTTCACCAGAAATATTTTCTGTCATATAGACAACTTCGTTAGATGAACCATTTTTTGTAAAGTTTGAAAAAGGAAAATGAATTACATTACATAAATTTTTCCCCCATTTTTCCTAATTTGCCTGGACTATAGCTTCTGACCCTTACTGCCTAATGCAATCTTACTCTTTGGAGAGCACAGCACACAACAAATAACACACGAGAATACCGTTTAGTCTATAACCAAATACATTGATTGCTGAGCATGCAGTTAGAAGCCCATGAATAAGAGAAGGATAAACATTTAAATGCCTGATCATGTCTCTCTGAGTTTGACCCATCATTGTATTTCATTTGGTACATAATGCCTCAGTGTCAAGGCAGCAGTCTTGTCTTTATCACAGCTTTTCTACAGTTTTGTCTGATTTACATGTGACAAGAGGATTATAATGTCACTGTTTTATATGTGGTAGTGTTCAGCCATATTACAGTGTAACTTTGTGTGTCAATTGGCCTATCATTCATTTAGCAGCAGTTTTTATCAATTTACCACAGTGTTTTGAGAAAGTGCATAAAGTTGAAAGTATTAATTTACTTTGTTGGTCTGTGACAAATTTACCCAATGCCTGCAAACAAAGCACTAGTGTGCATAATAATGGAACGTTTAACTACAGTACGAGCAGACTGTGTGGTGAGCATGAATAAAAGTTATGAAGGAATGATATTCAGTTGTTGTGATTCTTCAGTTTCTCCCGGCGTATTTGTTGCTTGAACAGTTCACGGGTATACTGCCGGTTCACAGTGTCCAACGGGCACAATATTTCGGCGACCAGACATGCCGCCATCGTCAGGTGCGCTGACGAACTGAGCTCCTGAGGGCGGGCGGCCGATTTAAATCTCCTCCCCCTGCGGGCCGCTCTCTTCGCCGTCCGCGCCCGCGCTCGCGAAGACGTGGGCGTCGGAATCTGTCGTAGCGTCAATGTGCTTGCTACGACCGTCCTGGTCGCCAGTTCGTACTTCTCGCTCAGAGTCTTTTTAATTACATTCATGTGCCGGGTCCCAAGCCTTGCTGAGATTGTACCCGCAATCTCGTCAGAAGCTCAGTTCGTCAGCGCACCTGACGATGGCGACATGTCTGATCGCCGAAATATTGTGCCCGTTGGACACTATGAACCCGCAGTATACCCGTGGACTGCTGTTCGAGCGATATTCAGTTGGTTTATCATAACCAACCTACTCCAGGAGGTTGTTCTGCTTCAGTTATCATCATCTCAAAAACAATTTTAAAAATAATGATGGATGAAACACCTCAACTTGCCAAGTGCATCCATATTCTTGATTTTTTTTTGAAGTCTCTCTCTCTGATCCTGGTGTCTGAGGTCATCCTCTTTTTTTGTACAATTACAAACACATTTACTACCTGTTTCTTTACTGCCATCAAGAGGCTGTTTGTTATGAAAAAATCTATACTTTTATTGTGTCATTAATCTGTAACTGGTGTTTTATATACAATATATTTTTTTAATTTAAGCATAAAGAAAAATTAAATTACAAATGTTAGTGACAGTAATAATAATGAATAAATTACAGCTATCACTGTTTCTATATTATTGAACAGTAATAAGGAAAATAAATCAGTTAAAAATGGCGACTTAGAACTTAAATGTTGGACTCAAATTTTTAATTTTTTTACTTTATTTGGATGCCCAACCCTTCAACTTTCCAACATAGTTAATCACATCTCTTCTAAATACAGAGTTAAAATATATACTGCAGATTTTCTAAAGCTCTGATTAATAATATATAATGAGTTTATTAATATTATAATAATTTTATTTTAGAAATTCACAAACTCTGGTGACGGTCACATCCATCTCTGTACACTAAGGAACCTTTAGTCCCTGCAGCTAGGGTGCACAGTCCCACCGGCAGGACAAAATGTCTGCAACAGTCTTTTCTTATACCTTACCAACTGTGTTACCCCCAGACATAGAAGCAGAAGGCTAACCTGAACTCCACTCTTCACAATTAAGCATCAGTTTCTTCCTCCTTTCAGAAGTCTGTATGTTATGCAAGTGTCTATGTCAGAAGCACAAGCAGAAATAATGCACCACACGAACTTTTAACTGTACAGTAGTCCATAACTCTTGTACAAAGTTTTTTTTTCATTATACACATTTATATTAGCACTATTGGTGATTGCAGGCAACTTGTCAGTTTTTCCACACTGGAGAATAATTTTTCATACGAATTGGCCTTTCTATTTCATAAACAAAATGCATTTTGCTGAATTGACAGGAGGGGCGCTGAAAGGTAAATGAGGAGAGATGAAACAGCAGATAATGGTCCTCAGTGTGGCAGTGAACATTTGCGTGTATTTTTTTTTTTTTTTTTTTTTAAGTTTTCACTATTCTGATAGTGTAGTGCGAAGTGCAGTTATGTTTCTAATGGTCAGTTTCTTATTATACAATTCATCGAGAACTGATGGTCAAACTTTATTAAAAAAAAAAAAAAAAAGTCTCTGCAGCAAATTGTGTTTGACGATGTGATGCACTTATTGTAAAAACTCTTTAATGAAACTGAAGTGGGTAATAACTCTTGTAATCTTGTGTCATTTGGAGAAGAATTCAAAGTGGAAATATTGTTAGTCGTACGCTTAAAAATTTGCTCTCTGACGGAACGGTTTGCAACGAAATTTTAAATTCTCGCGTACGTAAGCTCTCCGAACTGCTACGTCCGTCAAATACGCGTTTCCGACGCGCGGATGGTTTTGTCCGTTTAGCGAGATTCGTGAAAAGTTTACTGGACCGGGGAGAAGTGACGAGAAAGCCATCGCAAATGTTCACTCCGTGCAGTGCGATTCGAGTGGATGGTGGAAGCGGTCGGCCGTCTACTGTATGACGCAGCACTTGCACTTGGGCTTCTTCTTGATGACGACGTGCTCCACCTGGGAGGCGTCGCTGGGTTGGACGACAGTGCCGCGCTGCACCTCGACCGCTGCCGGCTTGCTGTCGGGGGCGGCGTTGGCGGCGGCCCCGGGGGCATTGCCGTTGGCGCCGGCGCCCGCGGCGGGCTTGCTGTTGGCCACCTGCTGCTGCAGCGGCGACGCCTGCTTGGCGGCCAGCTGGGGGCTGGCGGCCTGCAGCTGCTGTTGCTGCTGCTGCAGCTGCGGCGACTGCGCGCCGTCGGCGTTCGCTGCCGCCGCCTTGCCGTCGCCGGCGATGGCGCTGGCGGCAGCGGCGGGCTCCGGCAGCTGCGGCGCCGTGCTGCCCGGCGTCGGCGTGATGGGCTTGCCGCCCTTGATCAGCTCCACTATCTCATCTGCCTCGCGGCTCAGGTCGCCATCCGGGCGGAACGGGTTGTCCCAGCCGCTGTCCGTGCTGCAAAACAAACACACACCGGCACATAAGCAATCGCAGTGAAGCAGCACACCTATGTCGACGACATGAAATATACTGACGGTAAAAACCTTAACACCAAGGATGACATGAGCGTCATAAACGAAAGGTGACAGGCACGTTTCCACATCTGAAAGATGTGGATTCAAATTTCGAACCAGTCGCTTAAGAGTGGCGCTAGTGTAATGGTACTCGAATTACGTAACCATTACGGCACCTCACCTCAACCTCTCGATACCAGCAATATTCTACTGTGTTTTTGTAAAGTAGTTAACATATTTCTGAGACAACATTCAGATTTGATTTCATTAATATAGAGATACTTTGATACATCGATTTGTTTATATTGCAATGATATTATTCTTATGTGAATTCTTTCTTTTGTCACTATGATCTTTGACGTACTTGTAACTCTGATTTTTGGGCGCGTAAGCGGTTATTAGAGAGTGAAGTCTTAGTCGTCATGTTAAAAAGACGCAAATTGTAGTCAGTTTATGAAATGTGAACTTTAACAGTGAGGATGATAGTTTTAAGTATGTTTTATATTGTGAAGTGTTGGTGCAACAAAAGTAATAAAAAAGAAATGTAACTTAAATTCGGAGTGCTGATTACTTTTTTACATCACCATTGTGCTAACTTGCAAAAGTTTAATCTTCAAGAATGGTTTATGAAACACGTCTATAAAACTTTTGAATATCGCAGAATAACACCTAGGCCTCTTTGCATCCGAGCTTGGAATCATCACTACCTAGATTTTCGACCATTGAGCCAGCGTGGGAAACAGGAAAAAGATGAGTGCCTAGTTTATCCATTATTTCATGAAATGACTTTCTTAACTGGGCTCTAATGACACCTGTCACATAATACAACGTTGTTGTTGCCCGAAAATGCAATATTTAGCAGCGTGAGCAACACTACAAATCGTAATTAATTTTTGACCTTTGTTGTGGTAGGGTTGTTAGACTAATAGCGCTACTATGTGGATGCAAATGAGGTTTGCTTTAAATACACGCTGTAACGGTTGTAAGCGTTAGTTTAAGACTGGACGTGGTAAGTTGATGTTAGTCAAGAATGGCTTTAAGGTGACAAAGACGCCATTATCGACAACTCTCTGAGTTTGAACGAGGTCAGACTACGAAAAGCTGGATGTTTTTTTCCGCGACACTGCAGAGAGGTTTGGTAGGAATGTAGCCACTGTACATGACAGCCGGCAGCGGTGATCGCGGGAATGTACGGTCGCAATAAGATCGGGCTCTAGACGGCCAAGTGGCAATACGTAGAGGGAGGAGCATCATGTTCGCTGTATGGTTCTGGTGCATCATACTGCATCTGGCATCAGTTGGCACCACAGTGACACAACGAAGCCAGACGCCCTGTGGCGTGCTGTCCACTGACTCAATGACGCCGCCATTTGCGACTTCAGTGGTGTCAAGAGTGAGCTCTAATCGGGTGGGGGGGGGGGGGAAGAGGCGATGAAAGCTGCTTCTGCCTCGGTGTCATTGGTGGCCGTGTGTTGGTTGGAAGGAGACAAGTTGAGGGTCTGCGACCAACCTGTCTGCGTGCTAGACACACTGGGCCTACACCTGTAGTTAATATCTGAGGTGCGACTTCGTTTGCCAGGACGAGCACTCTCGTGGTTATCCCATGCACCTTCACTGAAAATTTGTACACCAATCTGGTGATTCAACCTGTTTTGTTGCCATTCATAAACAGCATTTAAGAGCACGTTTTCCCACAGGATAACGCTTGCCTGCAAGCCGCTGTTTTAACCCAACATGATCTAGAGAATGTCGACGTGTTGCCTTGGCCTGTGCGATCACTAGATCTGTCTCTAATCGAGCGCACATGGGTCATCATCGGACGTCAATTCCAATGTCACCCACAAACAGCATTAACCGTCCCTGTATTGACGGACCAAGTGCAGCAGGCATGGAACTTCACCCCCACATACCGATATCCGGCACCTGTACTACACAATACATCCATGTTTGCGTTCAACATTCTGGCGGCGACACCAATTATTAATGTACCAGCATTTCACGCTTGGTTATCTCGCACTTACGCTAACCTGTTACCTTGCAACGTTAGTCACATAAATGTTCCATGGAGAAATGTAATCCCAGAATTTTATTACTCTGCATTAATCATTTTTTGGTGCTGCGATTTTTTTCCGTCAGTGTATTATCACTTGTACGGAAGGTGAATACTGATTACGGTTCAGTGAGAGGAAAGTAGTGGAAAACTATAGCGCCTCTGCACTTGGGGTAGCCATAGGAAGTACCGATGTTTTCTTTGTTCGCGCAGGAATGTCTGCTGCAGTACTGCGGCGCAGGATATACAGACATGCCCTCGCAAACAAACAAAACCGTCCAGAATGACTTTTCACTAAGCAGCGAAGTCAAGTTTGGAAGGTAGGAGAAGGGGTACTGGCGGAAGTAAAGGCTGTGAGAGGGGTGGAGGGTCGTAAATTTAGATTTAATCTACTGATATGCCGATAGCATTATCGGGGATCGTCCATCCCTACTTCAGCGAAGACCAATTTCTGTCTATTGCTGGACGTACTTGAGCTCAGTAGTTGTTTTGTTAATCAGTTCAGGGGCGTGCTGTTTATTTTTTTGTGCTGTGTGCTGTTATGATAGTTTCTAATTAAGGGTACGTTTATAACAAGAGGAAAACCGATTTTGATGCGCCCACTAGCGTTATGATAAGTTTAAAAAATATGTAAGCACTACTACAAAAGTCTAATTACCTAAATTGTATCATTAGTAGCGCAAATTGCAAAATATCGCGCCATCGGTTCATCTAGGCAATAATCAATTATAAAAACTAGTTCCAATACGGAACGATTGGGGGGAGAGGGGGTGGGGGTGGAGAGCTCATATAGTATGTGATGATAATACGATAACACATTCTACAGTTCCTTCGTTTCTAAAAGACTTTTTCAGCGGACGGCTTTATTTCGTCCGACGCGACTGCGCCTTGCGAGGTTCGCAGAAGAAACTATCAAACTAAAACAAATAACAAGGAACTACATTTGCAAGTTAAAGACGTTGTTTAAACACTCATGTTCTAAAAATTACTACTATCCATGCAAATGAGGCAACAATAATAATCTAAATGACTTACCTAACATCAGACGACTCAAAATCAAAGTTTCTACCAAAAAATAACGGGACAAGCTTTGTCTGTCGATTTCCCTGACAACAATGGCCTTAACCGCTTTTCAGCAGGCAGCAGCGCTGTACAAGGCAAGAAATATGCAATGGCCTCTTTTCCCGTCCTGGCTCTATTAGCACACCTTCCCCTACCGATCTTACGTCTAGTTGGCAACTAGTATAACCTGCGTTATACTGATTAACGAGATAATTTTAAAACTGGAGCAACCGAAGTTAAAACAATCCTACATCATTGCTAGACACTTCATATAGTCAACAGTTTTTTAAAATACAAGAAACAGAATGGCATCTCCAACAGTTGGCTGTAGGTGTATTTGTTCACATCACTTACAAACTCACACACCGGTTTCGCAAATTTGAGTTGCATCTCCAGGTGCAAATATCTATACGAAGCAGTTTTTAAAATTAATGCAGTTACTTGGCTAGACAAAGATTTCAGCACTCCTCAAATGATAAAAAAACGAAGTGAAATGATAAAAAGACCATCTTCAATTACAAAAGTTGCTTGACGTAGGTGGACAAGAGCATATTTTAATCGGAATGTGTACAGTCCGCTGCTTAACACAGGTCAGTCTCGTTTTTGGCAATTGATCCACGTCACATGGGGATGATTTCCATCTGTTTTTCGTTTGACTTACTGTTTCACTGTTTTCTAATTAAGGATCAGTTCTGATTCCTAATTCTACTCTTTCGTTTTAGATATGAGTCATCACTGACGATGGCCATTTTATCATTTGACGATGGTTTATCATCAAATTAGGAGTGCTGAAATCTTGCCCTAGCCACAGCAGCTGTTACATTGCGGCTTTCTGTAACCTATGAAGTAGCGTTTATGGGTACTTTCTTTTGGTATGAACTTAAAAGTTGCATTTATTAAATATATATAAGCCCGTTCTTGTGGGGCATATTTGATTCACGCCAGCTTCCTAGCTTGATGGGTAATATTTTCTTCCATGTTATGTCTAGTCATTCAGTATTTTAGCATATCTCAGATAACTGCATTAATTTTAAAAACTATTTCGTATGGGTGTTTGCACCCGAACAAATACACCTACAGCATTTCATTCAGTTTCACTGTAATAGTTTTAACACCGCCTGGTTTCGATTCCAGGCTGGGTCGGAGATTTTCTCCGCTCAGGGACTGGGTGTTGTGTTGTCGTAATCATCATCATTTCATCCCCATCGACACGCAAGTTGCCGAAATGGCGTCAAATCTAAAGACTTGCACCCGGCGAACGGTTGTATTACAACAGCTTCAATTTAATTCCATTTACTTGTTACAAACGTTTATCACATTTGGAGATGGCCGTCCCTATAATGTGCTATTATGAATCTATGTTATTTCCGTTCAACATTTGTGCCACAGTTGCAGATCGGTGCTAGTTGCGCACGCTAGTGAGTTGTCGCCATTGCAAGACAGAGAAATAAAATATTCCCCTTAACCCCGCGGTGGCTAGGCTGCGTACCACTCTGTTCTTGACGTATGCGGCCGATTTCACCAACGTCAATCAAAATTTAGCACACATTAAAATATTATCTCTGGAACTATTGTTGTTTGTTGCTGAGCAAGAAAAACACACTCCTAAAAAGATCTAAACGTTAGCTGACGTTTCCGGATTTTTGCTGTTGGCTGTGTTGTATAATATGCTTCCAGCAGCTGAGGAACGCAGGCCGCACGAACATTTGATTCGGTCCGTGGGCTGCTGTTTGATGACCACTGCGTTAAAGTCTCGGCCCAACACACATTTTTAATCCGCCAGGGAGCTTCGAAAAGATTAAGTAATTTTATTTTTTCGAGGAGATGATTATAAGTTCAACTATCCCTCGAGAAGGAAACCGCGCCGATTCTTCAATACTGTGTTTTTGGAAGGTGGTTCGTCGTAGTATACACAAAATACCGACTTAGTAATTTTTGTGAAAATTTTATTAATATTTCCAACAATCACATGCTTTGCAACTTAAGCAGGCGACGTACCTGCTTTAGTGACTTGCACTACAAGCGTAATTCGATGCTACAGAAATTCGCGCTTTAAGTTTATTTTTGTAGTTTCACACAATGTGTTACGCAATATTATTACAAATATCAAAACCAACATTTGACCAGGAACTCATTCCCCGACGATATTCAAAGCTATTGCAGCGCGTTGGAACAAATGATCTAATTCTCTCGTTTGACTGACAAAATACTATGAAGTTGTACATGATTTTTAAAAATTCTATAGGACAACTGTAACAGTACCATAAGACCGTGGATCGCGTTAATAATAACGAGTACACCAAAGAAAAGGATGGAAGAAACAAAAAAGAATCTGGCTAAACGCACTGTCAAGAACAAGGTTGTTTCTAGGCTGAGCAAAAGGTCATATTGGGCAAGTGTCCGTTTCGTCCTTTTTTATGGGACTCTAACGACAAATAATTGAAAATTTAAATAAGGATGGAGATTTTAATCCCGTTCGTATCGACTGCAGTCCAAAGCCTAAAACACTGTGTCAACTTCGCTTGTTACTATACCGAAATTTGGTAGTAATAGTAAGTTATTAATTTCAAATAATAAAGGGCAGCCGTGGGCTACGGTTAGGAAACAATCGGGCAACCACCTGGGATGACAGTGTAACCTGACTAACCCAGACGAGAATGTCCGGCCCGTAAAACGAATCTGAGTTACTATTACATTACACAAACAATATTTCTTAATGTTTTTGTAAATTAGGACAGTGCAGTTAAATGAATCTCTGATAATTCCGGAGAGAATAAAAGGAATTTGTGAAATTACAGGCTTCCAACTTGGGTCTAAAAACATTTCTGTCTCTGGCCACCGACTGCTTTTGCATATGTCCGTTGAAAACGTATGCTGCTGAATAACAAACATTTTGTCAATGACGGGAAAATGTGTGTCTCCACATGTACATCATTTGTCTGTATTTTATTTTGTGTTTCTGTTTTTCATGCAACAAATATGGCGAAAGATAAGATGAACTGCGACGTCACTGCAAGAATTCCATCTTTTCAAATGCATTCCACCCGAGTCTAGTGAATACATTACCCAGATGATACGCTCTCCCATCAAAATTATTATTTCTGCTTCAAGATGACGTAAAATGGCTAGCCAAAACAAAATATTAACTTAACCTAAATGTGCTTCAGGGAACTCTACATTTGCATAAAATATGTACCTTTAGGCAAGTATTTATCAAATTTCTCTGTAGATCACTGAAGATGCCTAACACGATAGATGAAACATTTTTGGTAAAAATAATAACAAGAAATCGATTGTAAACGACGGATAACATTTATTCTTACCCGCATGACACACGTTAATTTAAGCACTACTGGGTAAGAACGGCTGCAAAATTACCAATATTAAGTCTCTAGGGAACATCCGTCGCCCTCTGATACGAACTTGTGAAGGTTTTGTGTCTGTGCAAAAAGCCGTCGATTTCGCATGTTACCCATGACGCTTCGCGATTACCACTGAGATGCGGGGCGTGGTTAACTGCCAGACTACGGATTTTCGTCTGTCACTTTTCACTTTTTCACCAGAGGCAATGATCTATTGAAGGTGAACAGTGGTCCCCCTACGTAACTGACTGGGTAAGTCGGCTCAAGCAACGGCATGCCACTTCCATAGAACCACGTCTAGTAAATCACTGGTGTTCAAGGTACGCTCGTCACATCTTCGCCACAACTTGCGCTGTTAGAAACCTGAGCAACTTTGGCTTCATCACCCGTCGGTTCGCGACCTGCTGAACTCCAGCACCGAGCTGAGGCAGATGCTGAGGCGGTGCGCACCAGCTGGGCCGCTTGCGTAACGCCAGCGAGCACGCAGGAGGCTGCCCCGTTTATTAGTCGGGCTTCCCTGGATGCCTGGAGCCGGCGCCAGCTCCCCTCGTTAATGCCTCCAGACCGCCGACTTACGCAACACCTTCGCCTTCTGTGTAGGTCGTCACGGAAGAACTGAGCGATAAGCGAAAACAAAAATGTGTGAGACAGCTGGCCACTTTCAGGTACATAAACAGCTCTCGTGCGCAGTTCGCTCTTCCAGCTGATTAAGGTTTGTACATAGCAGCCTGAGGATCAGTTTTTTTCTGTCCATTATTGGATCATCATCATCGGAAATTTGTGGTAAGTTCCTATGGGACCAAACTGCTGAGGTCATCGGTTCCTAATCTTACACACTACTTAAACTAACTTACGCTAAGGACAACACACATACCCATGACCGTGGGAGCCGACCGGGGGGGGGGGGGGGGGGGGGAGAGCCGTGCGAACCGTGGCAAGGCGCTTCAAACCGCGCGGCTACACCGGGCGGCGTAAGCATCACCATCTTTAGTTCTCCATGCATTCCTGTCATTTGCTGCCCCTCATCTTTTTTGACAATTGCTTCTTGTCCTCATATTATCCACCATTTGGTATCTTCTTCTTCTTCTTCTTCTTCTTCTTCTTCTTCTTCCATTCACCGTTCCCTCCATAGATCCATCATTAAACTAACTCTTCTCATCCAATGTACATGTCAATTGTGTTATCTCTTTCTGATTATCTTTAAAATTTCTCTCTCTCTTCCCCACTCTTCGCGGAACCACCTCATTTCTCACTTTCTTTACCCATTTTATCCCTTCCATCCTCCTCCAAATCCACATCTCAAACGCTTTTACTTATATTCTTCTTTCTTCCTCTTTCCTCGGTATCCAAATCTCAGCTCCTTATAATTCCACGCTCCTGAAAATCACTTAGCCAATCGCTTCTTCAGGACCCCGTCCATGCATCAACATACAAGCTTCCTCTTCTTATTAAATGCCTTCTTGGCAATTGCTATACTTGTTTTCACCTCCTTATTACATCTCATGTCGTCCGTAATTACGCTTCCTAGATATCTGTTGTCCCAACTTTATAGTTGTTCGTAATTTTCTTGCACTTACCAGTTTTGTCTTTTTTTATTAACTCTCATTCCGAATTCCTCCTAGGTATTATTTAACTCTTTTTAACATTCCAGTCATAGTTTTTTTCGCTCTCTGCCAATAACACATCATCCGCAGATCGAATATATCTGTCCTCCTACCACCAACCCGCACTCCTCTTTTTCGTTTCAAACATTTCTGAATAATATTCTCCAATATATGTTAAACGGCAATGGGGAGATACCGCGCTTTTTACTACCCTTCCAATTTTTCTTCTATCGATCCAGTCGGCACCATTCTTCCTAAGAATGTCCATTATTTACTCCACTGTACGGTATCAAAGGCTTTCTCTAAGTTAATGAAAACAGTAGAAACTTCTCTACCTTTTTCAGTTTATCTCTCACCTATAATCGTCAGCAATCCATTTGCATCTCTCGTACATTTCCCGCTTGTAAATCCATGCCGTTCCTCTGCAACACATTGGAACACTTAGCTCTATAAACATTTTAGGGACTGCCAAGTTGATGGACTGTATTTTGGATCAGGCGTCCCAAACAACGGACGTGCTAAGCTGATTCAGAGACTTTAGGAAGCCAAGGTCTTGCACTGTCTTAACAATCAGCGAAGGAAAATTGAAAAAAAAAACCACAAAAATAAACACAAAAGATAAGACGTTTAAACCATGCGCTTTGCTGCAATCATTACTGCACCCTGATTCGTTATGTGAAAGGGTAACCTAAGTAACAACAACGACAAACATGGTTTTTGTTAAGAGCGGGATGGGATATGCGTCCTGAAGACCCAACTTTGAAGGCTTTAATATACAAGGGGCGATTAAAAAGTTTCAATTCGAAGGCCGTACAGTCCAGAATCGGTACGTCGATCAGGAAAAACCGCCGTGAGCATTGAAGGCAGTCAGCCCACAGACGCGTCTGGTTGAAGATACGCCTACCCATTTGGTTAAAACACCGAGTCCTGCAGCGTGAAGAAGTCCGTAACCGCCTGCTGCACATCCTCGTCCAACAAGAATCTTCGACCACTCAAGGCCTTTTTTAAGGGGCCGAAAGTGTGATAGTCGCCTGGGGAGAGATCAGAATTGTAGGACGGGTGCTCGAGTGTCTACCACTTGAGTTGGCGCAACTTCTGTCTTACGACATTTGCGATATGGGGACGTGCGTTATCATGAAGCAGCAGTACCCAGCACGGAAACTGACGCGCCATTCCACAACGGTGATTCTCGACAGACGTGCTGCCCCGTACCAAGCCTTCATTCTTCGATGGATGTCTACCGATGTTTGTTTTTCGGTAGCCAAGAAAACAACGACAGAAGGTTGGTTCTGTTTGGACGCATTTGGCAATAACGCCGCCATAATTCACGTTTCCGCATTTACAGCACGCACGTCGGAAAGACACGAATGCCACACTAATCCCTTGACCCTATGTCGGTGATTCTATACCAGCATCGGAGTCGCGCTACGTTGCATATATGCTGCAGCGTCACCCTCAAACGGAAACTTTTTGATTGTCCCTTATATTGTTTCCTTTATTTATCCAAGACGTTTACTCTTGGTTCTATTAAATAGGGTGCAGTCCGATGCCGAAACAAATGGACTACAATTCTTTTGCTCATGTCTGTTTCGGCCTCAGACATATTTCCAGCAGTCACAAGAATTAAGTTAACTTTAAGAGTGGCGATTATCTACATCCATACTCAGCAAGCCACGTTATAGTGTGTGGTGGAGGATACTTTCTGTATTAATGCAACTCCCCCTTTATGTTCCAGTCGCGAATGGTTCGCAGCAAGAATGATTGTTCGTGAGCTTTCGCGTGAGCTCAAATCTCTGTAACTTTACGTTCATGGAATTTTCACTCGGCTTTCCGAACCTATTGCGCAGATGAAGGGCAGATGACCAGTTCTACTTCAAGAAAGTCAAATTAACACTACAAGAGAACAGGATTAAGAGACACACTTCCACGAAGACAGTAAGTTCCTTGCCCCGAACTCCGCCTGCTGTTATGAAGAAATCTCGAAAAACACTCCCTAATAGTGCAGATATTATCCAGATTTGCCGCAAGGTGAATACGGACCATGTTCGTACCATCTGACTTGAAAGTATAGAAAGGGCAGTTACATTAAGATTTGACAAAGAAAGCAAAAAATGGGGAGATTAAGTGTAAGTTAACGTAGACAGTTAATGAAGATAGCTCCCGATAGCCTGGGACGCGGCTGTCCTGTCCACTATACATGTCAGTGTAGTTCCCGGTGCAGTTCCCCACTTAGACACTGAAATAATGTGTCTTTCTTCATATACTGTCCTGGTGACCGATCATAGTCTACATCTCTTCCAGGGAAGGCAGTGTGTTGGCAAGCAAAAGAAGTTTTAGTTAACGATCAATCGCTCATGTTTTAAGACAAGGCGAACCTTCAAATGGTTCAAATGGCTCTGAGCACTATGGGACTCAACATCTTAGGTCATAAGTCCCCTAGAACTCAGAACTACTTAAACCTAACTAACCTAAGGACATCACACACACCCATGCCCGAGGCAGGATTCGAACCTGCGACCGTAGCAGTCCCGTGGTTCCGGACTGCAGCGCCAGAACCGCACGGCCACCGCGGCCGGCGGCGAACCTTCAAATATGACAAATACCTGGGGACATCTTGACAACCTCCACTGAGGTAACATTTCCTAAACTTTGGGAATAATCTGCTGTTCCAATTACACGCCGTTCCCTGTAAAGGAGATTCCGCTGCTTCTTCAAGCCAAACCCAGTCTTGTCTTGTTCCACAATACCACCTCTACGTTTGTCGGTGGACTTACGGTTCACCCTATTTGTCCTACGGGAAATGACGTTTGAATCACCCTGAATACTTTTTAAATTAAGTCATTGTCGCCGTTTGAGTGGCAGTCTTTATCATTTATTTCACTTTCACTGTTTCGACCATTTTCAAGCGGAAAGGTGAAACCCCACTGCTCGCTTCACTGCTTCTTCACACAAATTTGCTAATGCTACGATTCCTAAGCATATCTGCATAAAGATCGAGGCGACGTCAGAAGCAGCGACACGAGCAATGCGGTTTTCACCTTTGCACTTTAGAATGGCTCTACAGCTGAAATCGTGATAGTGGATTAAATAATAAAAATGGCGACTAGGATTTCCTCTCGTGTAAGCTCGGTTGGCATGTATACTGGCGATAATGTTTCTATTCTGCACATCTGAGTCCTCACTCCATCGATAATACTACTCTATGATGAAAAACGAGATATTATGTAAGTTGAAATCGTATGTTTTCATAGATGGAAGATTCTAAAGTAAAAACCACTTGGTGGTGACGGTGTCGAGACGGAATTACAGAGCCAGAGTAACGGCTTGAACCCTAGGTTACTAAACCGTCCTAAAATTTACGACTGCAACAGGTTCCAAGTCGCCAGTCTAGTATTGTCAGTATTGGATGTAAAACAGTACTTTTGTACTTACTGTGTATGCGACCACTGGAGACCTTGCAGTTGTAATTAACTAGTACACAAACCATAAATATGACTTCCTTTAAATAAAATATGGAATAGTAAAATTCACGATGGTTTAGTAACAATGAAACATTTCCTCCCTTTAGTGTTCTAGTGTTAAGAAAGACAGCTCACTACGAAATGCACACGCGATAAAATGGAAAAAAGTGGACTAAAACTGTGCGATACGGGGACTTGAACCTGAGACCTTAACGTTTTACGGGAAAACGCTCCACTGATTGAGCCATCAAAGCGAAACTCACGTCCCGCCCCCCCCCCCCCCCCCCAGCTTTACTTGCCCCAGTACTGCTGCTCCACTTTCCACCCAGCTAGCACCGCTAAAAGAAGGGATGTTGCTGAGAAATCGCTTAGCCACACCCTATGGAATTGTTCCAGAATGAATTCTCACTCTGCAGCGGAGTGTGGGCTGATTTGAAACTTGCTGGAACACTCAGTCGGTAGAGCGAAAAGCGAAAGTCCCAAGTTCGAGTCCTAGTCCTGTCAAGAAGTATCACTTTAACGCACACACTGCTGCAGAGCGCAATTTTATTCTGAAGGGGAAAAAAAAAGTAAATTCATGCCTCGCTGGAATGGGAGTTGTACCGAATACGATATATGAGTAACTCACGAGCGCTGCTGTAACAACAGCAGTGCGCACCCAACACAGAGCCATGGAACGAAGCCACAATTTCGGGATCAATAACACATCTCAAATATTTCCCGCTCCCCCTGAGGCAACGCGGAGCATTAATTGGCAGTAGAGCGCTAACAGTGCGACTGCCGCCAGCGAAGATAGTGGAGAGGGACAACGGCAACAAAAGAATGAACGAGCGGCGGCGCGCTGCAACCACCCCCAGTGATACGTGGGGGACAGCCGTCTCCAGGCAACCGATACCACAGCCAGCCGGAACCCCGCGCCTGTCGCTGCCGGGCCACGGGCATAGCGTGACGTGACAAGCGGTACGCGGCGACTGTCACAGCGGCACCCTTATCAGTACACATGAGCAGAGTGTTAACTCCACTGCGAGTGCTTCACAGTAATTTCTGACGACATTACAAGGGTAAGAAGTGGTTTTGGGCGCTGCGTGAATGGTCTCCGGGACCCACTGTTGCACATCCGTAATCCGTGCCCCGTGGAAAATCTTTAACAAACAATAGACATCCTGCTGACTGTTTCGTTCTTCAATACGAATACTGGTTTCGTGCCTCTCTCCACGGTAGTGTATCCTGTGCGAGCCTCAATTTTTGCATGCCAGCTGCAAAGTACATCCATCTGAACCTACTTACTGCAGTTCAGTATTGGTGTCTCTCTTCTCTCGGCCAGTACTGTACTACTAAAGTACCTTTCTGAGTGGCTAAACGATTTTATTGACAGGTACCGACGATCGCTAGATGAGAAAGTCTCTCCTTGTCCGAACTCGTGATTCCCGCACATTACATCCTGAGAGCTATGGATCAAGGTAATCAGGTGGATATACACTTACGAAAAACAATCGCAATACCAGAAAATAAATAATACAGAGTAATGAAATTTCGCGAATCATTATCTAGGTAACATTTAAGGGCTCACCGTTGCAAGATCAAAGGTTAATATGAGCGCGAAATAAGCCTTGCAAATGTGAAATACTGGTACAGTAACAACTGGCGTAACCGCCTACTGTTGAATACGAGCATGCAAACGTCACTCACTGTGTTGTACGGGTGACGGCTGTCAGTTTGTGGGATGGAGTTCGGTCAATACAGGGACGGTTAACGCCTCTAGTGCATAACGTTGGAGTTGTCTTCCGATGATGTCCCATATGTGCTCCATTGGAGACAGATCTGGTGATCGAGCAGACCAGCATGTTTGGTTACAACAGCGGTGTGTGGGCGATCGTTACCGTGTTTGAAAACACCCCCCTGGAATGCTGTTCATGAATGGCAGCACAACAGGCCGAATCACCAGACCGGCGTACAGATTTGCACTCAGGCTGCGTGGGATAACCACGACAGTGCTGCTGCTGTCATACGAAATCGCACCCCAGACCATACCTCCAAGTGTAGGATCTGTGTGGTCCCGGCAGAGGTTCGAGTCCTCCCTTGTGTGTGTGTGTGTGTGTGTGTGTGTGTGTGTGTGTGTGTCTGTCCTTAGGATAATTTAGGTTAAGTAGTGTGTAAGCTTAGGGACTGATGACCTTAGCAGTTAAGTCCCATAAGATTTCATACATATTTTTTTAGGATCAGTGTGTTTAGGACGCTCGCTGTTTGGGCCTCCTAATCAACACACGTCTGTCACAGGCACCGAGGCAGAAGCATCTTTCAACAGGAAACACTACAGACCTTCACCCTGCCCTTCAATGAGCTCTCGCTTGACACCACTAAAGTCGCAAATGGCGGCGGTTCGACGTCAGTGGAATGACCTCTACAGGGCTTCTGGTCGGAGCTGTCCTTTAAGTAACCTGTTTTTAGCACTTCGTCAATGTAGTGGCAACTGCTGCTCAAATTGCTGCTGCAGATGCAGCACGATGCGACAAAGCCGTACGTCGAACACTATGGTCTTCGCTCTCAGTTGTGCCATGTGACCGTCCGGAGCCCGGTTTTCTTGCGACCGCTGCTAGCAGTCCTATACAATGGCTACATTCCTGTAAGTCTTTCTGCATTATCGCAGAAGAAACATACAACTTCTCGTAGCCCTATTATAGACCTCTTTCTGACTCCATGAGGTGGGTATAATTGCGTCTTTAACGCCTTAATGCCAGTCTTGACCAACATCAACTCACCACGTCCAATCTCAATGGCAACTAACGCTCACGACCATTGCAGCGTGGATTTAAAGCAAATCTGATTGGGATCCTTAGCGCCACTCTTATGCGACTGGCACGAAATTTTAACAATCATGATCTTTCAAACGTACAAACACCCTACCAACTTTCGTTTATGTCGCACAACCGTTCCTTGCTGTTCCGATTTTTTTCGTCAGTATAGTGTTTTCTGACTTCCAGGAAAGTATCTACTCGGTAGCACACACAGTTTATTAACGAAAGTGAATGTTATCTTGTATGGAGAGCCATCGATGTTAGATAGAAGTAAATTGAAGCCTGCTCCAGGGAAGTTTATTGGGACTCTCGCGGTTCATGTTTTATACTGATAACGTGGCAGACAATATTAATGGAAACCACAGACTTTGTGCGGATAATTCACTTATCTATAATGCAGTATCGTCTTTCATAAAAGCTGCACTAACATGCCGCATATTGTGGTCTGAAAGTACTACAAAAAATTGCAAATTGCTCTAAATACTTACAATTATAAAATTATAAACTTCACAAAATGAAAAAAGATTTTATTATGTAACTACAATATCAGCGAGTTCAACTGTAATATCTGAGTGTAAAGTTTTGTGGGGATATGATAGTCTCAGTTATAGGTTAAGAAGGGGTAGACTTCCGTTAACTAGCAGAAAACTGGAAAACTGGATCAATCTACAAAGGAGACTACTTATAAAACCCTCGTGCGATCCATCCTAAAATACTGCTCAAGTGTGTAGGACCCATAACGAGAACTACTACCGTACACAAAGCAGGGCAGCACGAATAGTCACAAGTGTGTGTCACACTCGTAAGAGCATCACAGAAATGGTGACAACCTTAAAATGGCAGACGTCGAAGATAGGGGCTAACCGTCCCACGAAAGGCCGCTTACGAACTTTCAAGAACGAGGTTTGATGAATCTAGGAACGTACTACACGATATTGTATTTCCTGTAGCGATCGCAAAGACGAGATTAGACTGATTACAACGCACACCGCAGTTAGATGCGCACGCATGCCGCACTACTTCCGCCGAGCATACCAAGCTCAGCCAATCAGAATTTTAGTACAACTGCGCTAGCGACTATTTAGATCCTCGCCGCAGCTCTCAGGGGCTGTCACATCGCAGACTATAACCGTGAAATCACCACCGTTATCACACTAGAACATCGTTGCTTCGACCTGCAGCTCGCCGGATTGGACTTCGGCGCACAGGTCAACTCCCACCAAGGACATTGGTTTATTTCGTTGCTGTGCCAACTTCCGTCAAAACTGTGTCTAACTTAGCGTCTGGTGGTGTGGTGGACTTTGATTGTTTCCGGTTGTTTACCCAGTTATACAGTAACGTATCACTGCCGACTTCTGATATCTTCTTACGATGATTGTTTTGATTCCGCGTAGCAGAGTGTTACTGCGTAATGGAACTTTATTTCATTTAGTCAGCGTATTAATTCATTTCGACCGATCAAGAAGTGACTGTTCCTTTTACCTTGTCATTACCAAGAACTTCATGTTTTGTTCTATAATTTTTCTTGATTTACTTAATTAACTACGAACTGTGAACAGTTCACTACGATATCAACTATTCAGTGTATACTATTTAGTGAACCTTGCTCATTATCGGGCTTTATTAATCGATGTATTCTGCTGCCTGTCTTTAGCCTTGGTTGCATCCGAGCCTGGATGTAACAAGCACAGAAACATTTAAGCTGTCGTTCTACTTTCGCTACATACGTCAAAGGAAAGAGAAAACAACCTGATACGAGGTAGAAATGAGAAGAATCCTCTGCCAGGGAATTCGCAGAGGCTTGCACAACAGGATCTTTTAAGCGTCACAGGGCGCATTTTCTCTAGTGTTTCGGCAGATATATGTAATTTCGTTCATGCTGGAGTCACCTCCAAACTAATATTACTCCTCACGTCTTTCGGCCGACGCACTGTATCGACGGAAAGTGTCGGTTTGTTTTCCGTTACAGGACAAAACTGTTTTTAAAGCGGAATTTTACTTGCCCATTCGATAGAAGAGTCCCAAGTTTGTCTAATGCTATATTCATTTTCTTGGTATGTATTAACGGGAGCAGCAACAGTACCTGACTGCAACCCCCGCTCAGCAGCGCTGCTGGAGTACAGGTTAAACTTTATCTTTTGCTGCCCCCGTTAATACATACCGATAAAACAAATATCGCGTCAGACTACTTTGGGCTGGGCTGGCTCCAGCTACACATAGCAAAAACAAAATTTTATTTATCTGCCGAAACTCCAGAGAAAATGCGCCCGATGACTCGCAGGAGGGGTCCCGGTAGATGTAGACATTTCTCTCTCTCTCTCTCTCTCTCTCTCTCAAAAATCTGACCAGCTTAATTTCCAACGGGCTCGGTACTGGTGTCGTGTTGCAGAGGATTTTCCAGTGCTGCGACACACTCCCAGCTGCGGCCTCGTGCTGTGACCTTTATTCGCCGAGTAACTGGCTGGAACAGCCATTCGACCGAGAGAGGCGTGGGCGGCCACACTGACAGATTGCGGCAGGTCACTGCTGGCAATGCCCTGTCACGGACCACTTATTTTCACGTCCCTACGTTGTGCGCAGCAAACGGGGCCTAGTATATTCTTGAGGTGACTCCAAACGATCTGATGGCAGGGAGAAAACCTATTTTTCACATTTTACTACTTGTGAAACCGTTGTAGGTTTTTGTGCTTTATCGATATGAAAGTAATTGGCTTTTAATAAACCAGCCCATACCAATGAATTAAAGTGTGTGATGTTTTCGAATGAAAATTTCTCTCAGTGTGCTGCGTCAGTATTAATACAGATTAGTATATACGGTCGACTCTAGATAATTTGACACACTCAATAATTCGAAATTTTTTTCCTGGCCCTTAAAAATACCTGAAAATTGAAAAAAAGCTGTGTGTTTTGGTCCCCTCAGTAATTTGAAGTTTTAGAGCTGTGGACATTTCGCCAACACACTATAATTTGAAGTCAGCACACCTGCACACACTATAACTTTAAGTCCCCTATTCCTGTAGTTCCCAGTACAGGATCGGACCACCTTTTCGCTTGTTTCTCCGGGCCGTATCCCGTTCAGTTTGCAGTCTCGTTTCATAGAGTATTGTACTCAATCCGGATTTCTTGTAATTGTCAAACGTCATGAGGGCTACAAACAGGAAGTGTCTTTCAGTTATTGAAACTGAAAATTTGAATTTCGAAATACTATAATATGTCACAAAACAGTTCGCTGTTTTATCATCCACATTTTCAAGGATTAAAAAAAAATAAAGATCGTGCCACCGGAAGTGTCTCAGGCGCAGGAAGAAAAAGATCACGTGACGGCGAATTTCCCCCCTTTTACGGAGTGCTCAAGAGGATAAACTAGTGTGGAGGATAAAATTTTTCCGTGGGTCGTCCATGCTGAATGAAAGAGCCTTGTTTTGCTCAAGCTCTCGGGATCGAAGCATTTGCGGTAAGTAAAGGGTGGACAACTCCGTTATTACTGAATGGACTGATGGACTAAAAGAACTTCTGAATGGTTACGACCCACGCAACATATTCAACACAGAAGAAACTTTTTTTTTATATATAAATCTGGTTGCATCCTAGCATTCAAAGAGGGAAACTGCCATGGAGGAAAACTGAGCAAGGATAGAATAACTGTCCTCCTAGCCCGCAACAAAGACAGATCTCTGAAGCTGATGCCGCTTATAATAGAGAAATCTGCGAAGCCACAATGTTTCAAGGGAATAAAATCGCTTCCCAAAACCTGTCGCTCAAACAAAATACCACAGATGACAGAATTGTTTAATGAGTGCCTGATTCGGGTAATTGTGATATGAAAAGAAGAAACAAAATTTCACTGTTTTTGGACAACTGCGCTGTGCATACCACCACAACCAATAGATCACGTAAAACTGATTTTACCCTCTCATTCAACACATCAAGACTGCAACCATTGATTCGGCGTACAATACGAAATTTTAAAACTGTCTATCGCAGAGAATTTTTTTACTTGTGCTGGATACCGTCGAAAAAGATGAGGCGGCGAACATAACAGATTTGACAGCTATAACCGTGACTGATAAGGCGTACTATGTATACACGGCAATTTACTTCCAATTAGACTCTGGTTTATTTGAATTTTATCCTCTGTCCCTCTCCATATTTGGACTCTCGGTAATTTGAATTTTTTCCCCTTGTTTCTTGAGTTGCAAATTACCAAGAGTCGACTGTAACTAATTCGGTTACCCCCTAAAGTTAAAATGTTTCGCTAGATACAGAGTTCAGAATAGTTGAAAAATAAAGAGCAGAGGATTCAATGTGTTTTCAACGCCTGGTGAAAAATTTGATACTCTGCGCAAAAGTTACATCACTGTCTTCTGTCTTTATAGGGAAGGAAGATTGGGGTTTGACTTCTGGTCATCAGAGACAGAGCACAAGTTCGGACTGGGGAAGGATGTAGAAAGAAATCTGCCACACCTGTCTCTTCCTCTGCTGTTCTTCAAAGGAATCCTACCGGTATTTGCCTTAAACGATTTACGGGAAACCATGGAACCTGAAACCCCTTAGCGGGCTGGAATTTAAGCGTCGTTCGTCGTCTTACCAGTGCTTCATTTCGGTCGGCGGTTACAAGTAACAAGTTGATCAACGGCAGGGTATTTTCGTGAAATTATTAGAAACTAACATTTACGTTTTTAAAGAAGTTTTCATGTTTCCATTGCAGGTATCGGTGAGGAATCGAAACCTCCGTTTCGGTAAAACGGTCGAACCGGTCACGGCTTTGTTGGGAGAGCCCGGACTAAAATTAATCAAGTACAAAACTAGGGCATTGGTTAAGCCACTACAGAAATAGTGCGGTAATCATTCGGAACGTGGTTTACTGACCAATCTTACGTCTATAATTATAAAAGCACTCCTGTTTAGAATCGTCTATATTATAATTTTCCTCTCAGATACGAGGACAATATAGGAAGTAACTACCTGTCAAAATTCACTCTGTACAGTTCGATATCAGGTTTCTATGCAATGCAGATATTTTTCCTCTACACAGTCTCACTCTTCGGTTGAGTGTCAGTCTAAACAAGCTGCTCTTGTACATAACTTGATAATTCAAAAGAAATTGTGAGACACGAAGTCCTGCCGACTGTGAGTTCAGAGGTTTCATCCCACGTCTTTTTTTTTTCCTTTTTTTTTTTTAATGTTCGAAAGTGGAATCTAGTGAAATTTCCCCCAACTGAAGTGTGTGTTTATACAGTAACACACAGAATAAATGTGAGGAGACGGTGTGAAATTTACCTCAGTCAATTTAAGAACTGAGCAAAGAGCGAAATTTTGCAGGACACCTTTTCACGGCGTTCAAACTGTTTCTTGGCGGCAAATGTATGGAAACTGACGCCGCGATGATGAATTCAGGGAATCAAGAGTCAGTCGAATAGGACTAGGGAATTATAAAGTTCGTGGAGTGAGGTGAGAAATGCTCCAATAACGGTGATCGTACTTAAAAAAAAAAGAATGCTTTAGTTTTCTTGCTGTATTTCTTACTAGAATATATGTCCTGGATTATCCTCTTAGTTCCTACGATCACTGTGTAAGAGCGTACTCATATCGCTGGCACTGGATACCAATCGTCCTTAGAACATGGCAACAACTGAAGTTCTATTACGATGAAACTGTGGACCGTGTAGCCCAGATTTACTTTCTGATATCAGCAGAAGTATTTCTCCAGAACTTTGTGTTAGTCTCTCCTTTTCCCAGTCAATATCCATTAGTAATTTACAGGCATGCATGCTCTTGGTTGTTAGGGAGCACCTGGATGACCGATTTGCGTCAGAACTAGGTATCACGGACATTACACGGGCCACTCAACATTACTGATTACTGCGTTTACACCTGTGCGCGTAGCAGAGTATTTACTACCGGACCGCTTACAATTCTGTTTATGCGAGATAGAAGCAGTACCCAACTCGTTCATTTGCCAATGTAATTATCGAGCTAAATACACAACATCTAAACAGACTCCTGCCGAAGATCCATAGACGACAGCCAACAGGCAAGCAATGCGTCGTAAGTGGTCACTGAAGATAATTTTGCATCGTACAAACGAGCGTGCCCACCACGCCGTAATCGCCAAAGAGTCGGCGGCTATTGTCCCCTTACAGACAGCTTTCAGCCGAATGGCGGGTTCAGTGTGTGGCCGCCGCCTGCACAGCGTGCTGTCCAGCGCTCGAGCAATTAGCGGCGAGGCGAGGCGTGTGTTCGCGGCCGCGCTGCGACGCGCTCAAGAGCCGTGGGAACACAACACTCCGCGCTGACGCCTGGCTGGCCCCCTCTCCACTACTGTCCACTTCACGCCCAGTTACAGAGTTACTCACCGGAGCCGCCGAAGCCAGCGCCTCTTTCCGCGTTGCTTCAGATACGAGGCTGCTTATGTTGCGACACTTCACAGGCAAATTACAGTGAGACAGACCAACGTCAAGATAACCGCTACCAGTCTCCGTTCTTTCAGAATGGAGTACTGCGTCAGTTGCCGAACAGAGCCACAGCGCCACTAAACGTACGTATGTACCCTCTAACCCCTCCTTTCTCCCCCCCCCCCCCGTTCCTTTTTTATATAAGCTCACCATGTAAATTATTTGGGGGTCACTGTCGTAAGTGACAGCAGTGAAGTGGTATCGCGCAAATAAAGAATCTAAGGATTCATAGGGCCATAACGGTATGCAAAACCTAGTAGACAGGCATATTGTCCGCTCGGCCGTGCATGATCGAACAGCCACGTCACGTACCTAGAGTCAGAAAACGGACTTGTTTGCCCTAAGACGAGTGAGTGCCAGCAGGGACAGAGCGACGACTTTTTCTTTCAACATCCGTTCAAGTTGATCGTTGATTGCGTTACTCAGTTCTTTTTATTACAGAGGTCGATCGGCCCTCTGACCGAACAAGCGGTACTTCCGGAGTACCGTGGTCTGTCACCACGACGGACGTTGTTGTGGCTATTCTTGATGCGGCAGTAAAGTAGTGATGGCGGTTATCACTGAGAAACTGGTTTTCGGTTAGATCGGTTTTTCAAATGCCAGTTTACTTGCACTTAAAACCGCTCAAATTAACCGGTTCCTGAAATAACCGATTTTTAGCTTTTATTCCAGTTGGTTTCTGTAATAAATGACAAACTCGAACAAGGATTAATAAATTACGAGTCCCTCAGTTTCAAGATATTTAGAATCAATAAAAATAGGCAAGTAAAAGAAAATTCAGCCCATCCACTGTTCTCTGCTTTTCTCAAAAAGTGATAAGAAGTTGACTACCACAAAAAATCATCAGTATTCTTCTAATGATTCTAATGTTCTGAAACTCTGTTAAAAAGCCATGTTGTAATAGGGTATAATACCATTGTTTGGACACTGGAAACAGTCAGTGCTAAAGAGTGAAAGCTGAGGCTGAAGAACTCTATTTTTCGTGTTAATTTGTCAGTTTTCAAGGGCTACAAGCAGATGAAGGTATATTACGTAGACACAGCCAGTGGATCAGCTGTTTTCTATTTTTATTCTAAACTAAGAAAGAAATGTTAAGTTTTCTCATTATATTATATCGCATATTTGTTGTGGCTCCTTCAGTTTTTTCTTTTTAAAGCAAATAGAGCACTGTACTTCACAGATACTGAACTTCGTTAATACTTCCAGATGGTGCAATTCTGTAATAGAACTGATTGTCGACAACGAAAGTGAGTAACTGCCATGCAAACCAGTCTGGGCAAGTCTTGCTCACTGCAGGTACATACCATGTAACAGGACACGTCATGTGGCAAGAGGTTCGCTACTGTTTTAGCAATGCTGTACCAAAGCTTATGCTCGTTTCTGTTGGAATTGTTATTAAAATAGCATTGATCGCTCTTCCCATTCGCAATATTTCCCATACGCAATATTTCGAAGAAGTGTAACCTTACGAATTAAAATTACTCATCCTTTAAAAACGTTTATTTAAAAACTTGTAATTTTAGCACTGGTGCTATGGTTAATTATTAGTGAAGAATAAAAAGAACTATTTTGATCAAGCCCCGAAAAATACCGGTTATTCAGAAGTGAGATCTCGGTATCGATATTACCAGGTCGGCTTTTCCCAGTGCTACAGCTCACACTCAACACTGGATGGAGGATAGGGACTGCTTTGTCTTTCCAGATCATTCGCGATTGTGCGTACTATGTGCGAACTATAACTCGGCACACGGACTCCCTATTTCTGATCGGTAGCCGTCGGGAGACTTGGTGACATAGTCAGTCGCAGATGTCCACTGCCAGCTGTGCAGCCTAGCATTAGCCCGTGTTCACTGATTTGTCTTCATGTTGCAGAGCTGCGCTGTCGCTGCCAGTGTTTTGTTGCGCTATTGTCACTGCGCTTCTTCGAAAACGAGTGGTGACGTGAGTGCTGGCCCATCGCAAAGGTTATCTTCTACTCTGTTCCGAAAAAGGAAACCGATTATCAGGACCTCGTGGAAGCTCAAAATACATGTTTCTGTTGCCTGCAGTGCGTACTTGCAGTTCATGGAGGCAAAGCTTGTATCCCTCCCCTGCAACCCCCGGTTGCCTTACGCCAAGTTATAGTTCGCGAGTGGTATACCGCTAGGATGCACGTACCGGGCAGTGGAGTCTCTGAGAAGACCGATCGTTGCCACATTGCATGATAGTATGAGGTGCCATTGGATATACGATCACCTAACTTTGACAGCAGGCGTCACGTTTGTGATGCTTTACGGTTGGTGGCTGTAGCCTAGCTTCGAGGTTTCTGCAAGGTTATCTTTCAACAAAATAAATGCAATACCGCGTGTTGCCATCTTTTCCTGGCCTACTTCGACAAAGAGGCTGCTCTGGCCAGCAGTTCCTCCAGATCTCTCGCACTCTGAAAACATCTGATCAGTGGTGTGTGTGTGTGTGTGTGTGTGTGTGTGTGTGTGTGAAGCAAGTCACCAATAGGTAGCCTCTTTGCTTGATGAACTTTGGCATAGCGACGAAGCGGAAATGAATGACGTATCCATGTATGTCATCCAAGTTCAATTCATTAAATTCTCATGCTGTATATCCCTATACCCCTAGTAGAGAGTGTCGGAAGTTCCATGCGGCTTTTCGCGGATGATGCTGTAGTATATAGAGAAAATGCAGCATTAGAAAATTGCAGCGAAATGCAGGAAGATCTGCAGCGGATAGGCACTTGGTGCAGGGAGTGGCAACTGACCCTTAACGTAGACAAATGTAATGTATTGCGAATACATGAGAAGAAGGATCCTTTATGATAGCGGAACAAACACTGGTAGCAGTTACTTCTGTAAAATGTCTGGGAGAATGCGTGCGGAACGATTTGAAGTGGAATGACCATATAGAATTGTTGGTAAGGCGGTTGCCATGTTGAGATTCATTGGGAGAGTCCTTAGAAAATGTAGTCCATCAACAAAGGAGGTGGCTTACAAAACACTCGTTCGACCTATACTTGAGTATTGCTCATCAGTGTGGGATCCGTACCGGGTCGGGTTGACAGGGGAGATAGAGAAGATCCAAAGAAGAGCGGCGCGTTTCGTCACGGCGTTGTTTGGTAAGCGTGATAGCATTACGGAGATGTTTAGCAAACTCAAGTGGCAGACTGTTCAAGAGAGGCGCTCTGCATCGCGGTGTAGCTTGCTGTCCAGGTTTCGAGAGGGTGCGTTTCTGGATGAGGTATCGAATATATTGCTTCCCCCTACTTGTACCTCCCGAGGAGATCACGAATGTAAAATCAGAGAGATTCGAGCGCGCACGGAGGCTTTCCGGCAGTCGTTCTTCCCGCGAACCATACACGACTGGAACAGGAAAGGGAGGTAATGACAGTGGCACGTAAAGTGCCCTCCGCCACACACCGTTGGCGGAGTATAGATGCAAATAGTCTATAAAGCCAATCACGTGTGCTTCCTTTTATACTGTACACGCAGTAAGCGAACTTTCTTGTATTCCTATTTTTTCGGTCTGTTGGCGCAGACGTGTTTATATTTCGTCCGTTCATTTTAGGAAATATTTAAATCTATTGTAGTTGCAGAGCAATCTGACTGTTATACGCTCTAGTCACACCATGTCAGCTTTCTTTCGTTAATTGTTTTTCTTCCTAGCGTCGCAATTTTTATAGTCGGCAGTGATTTGTGTCAGCGCTTTAATGAGAATGCTGCTGCATTCGGCAGCAACTGCACTCAGAAAGTGTGCGGGCGGAGCGATCTCCCGCTGGCGCGACACTGCAGGCGGACGGGCGAGGTCACGCGCTGGGCCGCTCCCAACTGCGTGGTCGGGCCGGGCCAGCCGTGGGGCGTGGCACGGCAACGCACCGTACCGCTCTGCACTAAAGACATACAAAATACGCAGACAGCCTGTGCCTCGTTATTCAGCGCTCCCAGCGGCGCCACGCCGAACTATTGCCCGCCGTGTTTTATGTAGGCATTCAGCGATTGTTTTAAAAACGAAAGAATTAATGCATGATTATTGTAACTGCACAACTGCTTAATTTCTTTTCACAGTTGATCATGCGGCGTAAAAATTTTTGATGATTGGTGTATATCTTTTTACATGTATTTTGCAATCATGCTATGTTTTTGTGTACGACGATGTATTTGTTCTCCTTGGCATCTTATATTCCGAGAACTCAGTGACGATAGAGAATCCTGACAGAGGTTTTTACAAGTCGCAATGTACTTTGTAATATTTACGAACCGTCAGTAGCGTAAGATCGAAAACTGAGCGTGATTGAAAACATCTTTGCTGGCTGGAAGGTATGCTGATTTGCGGCTCTTTTGTATCAGTATTATAAAATAATTGATTCAGTTTGAAACAATTGCAATAGCCATCACGCCAATAACTGTTTTTGTTGCTTTATGGAAATTTTAAATGAAGCATGTTTTCAGATTCCAAAATATGAATTGCAGAGAGAAAGACCATTAATTTCCTGCGAGCAAATAGTTAGTTCTTGCAAATTATTACTTCAAATTATAATAGGAACCCTTTGCACGCCAAGTAAAATGTGTCAGTTACTCTACGAAACAATCCTGGTATCCCTTTGCACATGGGTAGTCACTTTGCAAAATTTGGATCTTTGTAGCGAGCAGATGATAAACTAATTCAGTGGAAAGCTAGTTTAGCTAAGCAGTGTCTTAAGTATTAATTTTTGGGTGGGTTAGGTTCTAATGCACCTGATCCGTGAGTCGGAGTTTTCGTATTTGATCCTCGTAAAACAATTCATTTCACTTATTTCAAATTTAATTGTATGCTACATACAATTTAAATACAATCAAGATTTTTTTTAGCATGTTTCTGTTAACTCCATTCTCCGGATCTTGTGGGTTATACATATCTTCAACTACTGATTTTGGAATTTGTCCGTACTGGATGGATCTTATGCATCGTGAAGTGGGTATTAAATCAAAGGAAGACTGATCCTAGGCTTACTTTTACAGACCACGTCGTCGTATTCTTAATGTCACGGAGTAGATAGTGTGGGAGTGGGCTACTTGTGTGCATGTTTTTCAGTTCTTACTGAAAGACGATGTAGTCCATCCAATGTTCGCCCGTCTTAAAAAGGAGTAATTTCGCTTATGGCTGTAATTGTCGAAATTATCAGTTGGTTCTTATACCTCGTCCATTTGGTCTGATAGTATAAAAAGCATAAAACATGGAGGAGGGTCGTTCAGTTTGCTCCACTGTCGTCGCGGCGTTGCCCCTCTAAGGTATTCTGCCACCTTGTTTCTCACAAAACTGCTGCACCACCAGTTTCCACTGTTGCTTCGGGTCATGCAGTATAGTAGCAAGCGAAGTTCTCCGAACAGTTTATAGTAGGTCCATGGAACAGCGCAGGTACCAAGTGACTGGAAAAAAACCCACATGTTATTCCAGTTTTCAAGAAAGCTCGTTGAACTGATGTGCAAGATTATAGGCCTTGATTTGATTAATACCTGCTTCACGGATCATGAATACGACACACTCGCTGAAGTCAATCTATTATAGAGCTATGGGACATAACCTACGCTCACGCATTACGACGTTCTTGGCAAAGTCTATAAAAACGATCATGGGTCCGCTAAAGAAGGATCTTGCGAAACGAACTCGCTCTGTTGCACTTTATGTGGGATGTCTGTAGTGTGGTCTCGCGTTGGTGTTTATGAACAGTAACACGATAAACCACGACGGATAATCAGCGTTCTGCAATGCCTGATGAGTACGGCTGCTAAGAGGCGGTATACTGCGAGTGCAGTGCGTCCCACAATATTACGAGCTGTTTTTGGAAATGCCGATGGTTCTTCCTCTTTGGCTATTCTCTTTCTTAGCGTTTATTCCACCGGGCCGGGCCGCTGTTGTTATGATTTTGAAAACTTAGTCGCCACAGTCGTCAGTTAACGTGAGGGAGAGAAGATTTGTGCACCATTTGCCCATAAACAGTATAAACTCAATTAAAATATACGAATAATTCCGCACAAATCAGTTGGAGTTCTCAATATTTCGCACACATTCGCTTAGCGACCACCACGTGCTGCAACACGAGCAAATATTTATTTAGTGCTCGGAGAGTTCCGCGACACACTAGGTCGTGTTCTAGACTGAAATCAGTGTCACGTGGCACATACAATTTTGTGATTTTAAAGTTTACCAAATGCTGTCTTTACGGCTTCGGACCTTCCCCTCTATTTGGAAAAAGGCGAATGTAGTTATAATCAAGAAGGGCCCGGACAAAGACCCCATAGAAGCCAAGTCGTACAGACCCATATGTCTGCTGGACTTGTTGGGCAAGCTTTTTGAGAGGTTGCTGGCAGACAGGTTGGCTGCACACCGAGTCCTGTGCGGGATGAGTGACAGGCAGTTCGGTTTTCGGACGGGGCGGTCTGCGTCTGACGCAATCGCCCTGGCTGCGGATGTCTGTGACTCTGCCCCGCACAAGTACATAGTCGGCATCATGGTGGACATCAGTGGCGCCTTTGACAACCTGTGGTGGCCTTCGCTCTTCTCCTGCTTGCGGGAGAAAGAATGCCCAGGGCCGCTATATGGCTGTCTGAGGAGCTATTGTGAAGACAGGGAGGTCTGGTTATCGGCCCCTAGCGGCAAAGTCAGTAAGAAAATCACCAAGGGGTGTCCTCAGGGTTCAGTCCTGGGGCCACTCTTTTGGGATATAAACATGGAGCCACTCTTGGAAGAACTAAAGAGCAGTGAAGATGTGCTAGAGGTCATAGCCTACGCAGATGACCTCCTCCTGCTGGTCGGCGGCTGAAGCCGCGAAGATCTGGAGCCGAAAATAGAAAGAGCTATTACAATATTGACCACATGGTGTCACAAAACTAAAATGACTATAGCACCCAATACGTCAACTTACCTGCTGCTCAAAGGCCAACTCACAAGAAATCCTACCGTAAGAATAAATGGCCTACCGGTCCTTAGGCGCCGTGAAACCCGGTATCTTGGTGTCATCGTCGACGAGAGGTGGAACTATGCATCGCATATAGACACTGCAACGCAAAGAGCACTCACAGTACTACATAACCTAATAGGAATGGGACATAAAAGATTCCACCTACCACCTGATCTTATTAAATTATACCATAATAGCATTCTCACATCCATAGTAGGTTACGGGTCAGCGGTCTGGGCACACAGGCTCACGAGGGTCATGCCTGCCGTGGCCGTAAGAAGAGTGCAGCGAAACATGCTCCTACGTTCAGTGGGTGCGTACAGAACAACTCCAGGAGGGGCACTTTCAGTACTAATGGGGCTATGTCCACTGGACATAAAAATCAGGGAGCAGGCCACCTGGTAGTGGATAAAGAAAAATCGAAGGGAAAAAATAGAGGAAATTATGGGGATATACGTAGGGGACAAACAAAGCATCAGAAGAAGGGGCATGGAATTATGGCAAAATCTCTGGGACAATGATGAAACTGGCCGAAGGACGCACGAACTGCTTCCCAACATAAAAGAACGACTAGAACTCACCTATATCAAACCAACAAGGTGACTGCTGCACTTTCTTACTGGGCACGGACCCTATCCGACATATCTTTGTCGGTTCGGGAAAAGGGCAACACCAGCGTGTGACTGTGGAGCAGTGCTGGGCACTCCAGACCATGTGGTGTACGAGTGTCCCCTCTTCGACGATGTTGCACAACAACTTAGGGAACAATTGCCGAACAACGACACGTACCACTTGCTCAGGCACGAAAACACATTCAATATCTTGAACCACCTAACAAACAAAATATCGAGTAAAGTCCTCAGAGAATATCTTGAGAACAATCGATAAATAAATAAACACCAGACTTGTCGCGTACGCCCCCCGGTTCCGCCGGGACGTGGACTTGGCCAGCCGCCTCACGGCTGGAATCCGCCAGGTTTTCGGAATAGGTTGGGGGGTAGTACATCACCACCGGACTTGACCACGCACCGAAAACGACATTAGACATAAGATTAGTTATAAAATCAAACTAGGGTAATAGAATTAGTATAGAACTGCAGCGAATACGTCATCGGCCAGCCCAGTGCCAGGGGCACTCCCACTGGGATTAGCTCAGTGGGAACGGCCAAAAAGTAGGTTTGTATCTATCCTGGCACATTTGTAACGCTGCAGGTAGAATAGTCACAATAATAACAACCATTAGCAAGTAGTATCACAATTAAAACAAGCTAAAATTAATGAATATTATACAAACAGTAACATAGTATAGTGAGTATGGTAGATTAACCTCCATAGTGGTGATAGAGTATAGCAAGAAAAGCCTGTAGTGTTAAACATCAAATTGCTGCAGACAGAACTTAGACATAGTTAAATATAGGACCTACTAATGCATTTAGGTAGTAGGTTACATTGTAACATGATAATGATGAAATAAAGAATTTCTTTTTTTTTTTTAAAAAAAACTACTTGCAGAGCATAAGATTTTTAACAGCGTTTTAGTGCTTGTACATAATAATGTTATTTATAGAACCTGTGGAGCACAGCTCGAGACTCCCATTCTAGGCGTTTCTGTTTTGATGAAGCCATTTAGTGTTTGCCTTTGGCCCGCGAGACCTTCCAAAATGTATTGCTTGATAGCAAGTATAAATAACATTTAGTGATGCACGATATACTGGACCCGGAGCTGCGGTGTATTGGAAAGAAATTCACAGTGGCAACTCGCTGTGCAGGGGGAGCCAACAGCTGCGAGGCAGTTCAGCCGTGTATATTGATCAAACGACCCATGGGCCCACTTACTCGCCACAGTACGTTATTCACGTCATGCTGGGCGCCGCAGAGTAAAAACCTCACTAGCTCACTGTGCTACAATCCCCGCGCACAGCTTCATCACACAAATGGGCTGCGGTGGCTCTAGCCACAAAGGCGCTTCCTGCATGTACCCAGTGACGAAACATAACGTTTTTCTTACCACAACATCAGTTGTTTACAGACGATCCGACACTAAAATCTGTAGATACGGTAAAATGCAATACCACAAAGAGACCTACGTTGCATGCAGAGCGATTTTTAATTCGAAGCTGCGCTAACATATGCTGTAAAATACATCAAACGCAGACAACAACGACGCTTCGAGGAAAAAAAAACACTTTTTTTACAATTAACAGCCATGCGCGAAAGGGGCAGTATGAAGAATACAGCGGGAATGTAGGAGCCACGTACGTCAATAGACTTTTTTTTTTAAATTCAACCCTTCTTGCAGAACAATTTGTGCCTGGTTGAGAAATCCTTACAAAAACTGTACAGGTGGGAAAGTCACAAGATAATAGAGTCCAGGAAAGTAATTTTACACGGCACATAGTACGTTACGTGCACCACGCTCATATATTGCCTTCATTTACATCGTTCCATGCGGCTCTGCGAGTAGTACAGCAAGGAGGAGATGGGAGTGCGTAGTTAAGTGTCTACGAGTGTTAGAAATGTTTCATTCGGTAGTCTACAAAAAACGGCGCAGTGATCTTAAGGGGAATTGGAACGCCCTATCCCGACAATGTTAAATTTAGTGACTTCGCTTCCCTGTATTTCAGGAACCACTGTAGCCATTGACATCAAACTTTTACAAGACATTAAACTGTATGTTCTGAGTCTACTGAACTACAGTAATTGCACTTCAGCCACTGCTTTCGGAAATACAATTTTTTAATTACACAGTTAAAAGTGTACTTTTTTGTGCGTTGTCCTAAATAATTTTAATTATACATAAAATTATGTTCTTCTTTTAGTATGTTATTACTCCATGAAAATTTGAATACTGTAAGTGGTTTCTGAGATTTAGGGAAAAATGCAACAGAAAATGTAAATTTTCAGGAACGGCTTCTAAAGTTTCAAAAGACTGTAACTGAATATATGCTTAATTTTTTATTTTTAGTCACTCAGAAGCACCTTGCACCATATTGTATATCATCCCCTTCAACTTTTTCTAAGTTTTTTCTTCTTTCTGGACTCCTTAGTGGCCAACTGTGCTGCATACTCTGCTTTATCAATGCGAACCTTGTCCATACATTCAAATTCTCTGATGCAGTTTGCTCCAGGATTAATTCCCATATGCTATAACACTTTCACCCTACCAATGTTGCCATCATTCAAAGCAATAACAGCATCACTGGCCCCCCACTTTAGTGCCTTCATTCCAACAAAAACATTCTTTGGTAAGCGAGTCCATATACGATTATTGAACGACTCATTGGGATTTTGAGTCTGACCACGCACACACTTCTTCAGTTTGCCAGGTCTCTGGAAATAGGTTTTATGATATCCATGACTGCTGTTGTGATAGAATGTTTATGGCTGTATGAACTGTGACTACTGGGCATTGCGGTAATTGCACCACGAATCAGGTCCAGGAGGGCACCGGTGGTGTACTGGTTTTTCGTCAGTTTACTGTCTGTGGAAGAAGCTAGCCCATATTGCCTGCTTCATTTTCAACAAATCCTCAGTATTATTTCTAATGGCCATCCCGTAATACTGCTGTAGTTCATCGATCATTTTGTCTGTCAGCCTGCCTCTTATGGTTTTACCATCACAAAGTTACTTGTCTCTCAAACTTTGTTTTAACTTCCTCAACCTGGTGCCCATCCTCTTCTGGACAAGACCAATACAAACACGTAATTTAATCTTTATAACACAGCAATCCAAAGACTTCTGTATAAAAAAAATTGCCGATTTTATTAGATCTTGAAGTAATGCATTAGATCTTGAAGTAATGCACGTAAAATTTTTAACATTTTCAACTCGTGTAGATTATATTTAAAAAATGAAATACTTCCCATGTGAGTTTATACGTTCTGCATACATCATTTTATTCGAAAAATTGCAAATTTTATAATGAGATAAAAACCGAACATGTGAAAAAAAATTCCGTTCTAACTCCTCTTAATCTCCAGCTGCACAACTGACGGCCACTGCGGTGCCTTCGTGTGGGAGCGTATGGCAACATTCGCTGCGATTACCTGAGAAAACCATATGAATCCTGAATCAGATGGAGAGTAGTGGGTTTCAGTCTCTTCCGTTGACATTAAAAATCATGTTATAAACGAAAATAAAGGTTTAACGCCCCGTCGACGAGTTCACTCCAGATAAGCCCGGGATGTAGAAGGAAACCCGGAGAGTCCATTTCGAAGAAGCCATCGCGGCATTTGCCGTAAGCGACTTCACAAAACCATTGTAAAAGTAAACCTGGATGGCCGTATGAAAAATAGTATCCTGGTGCTTTTCAGTATTAGCCTAGTGTCTTATCACTGTGTCACTATGTTCCGTGCTGCATCAGACATTTTCCCTGGTGTTACGGCACATTTTTGCAATTCCCTATCACATCTTTCATGTGACGCCCAGTGTCGCCAGAAAGCGTCGGTCTGTTTCCAGTTGCGAATAAAAAAGCTTTTAAAGGCGGAATCTTACGTGCCCATTCGATAGACTGGTCGCAATTTATCTAGTGCGGTGCTGTCGCTGCTAGGGTGCTGGTTATTATGAGTGTTAAAATGAATATCGCACTAGACTAATTTGGGACCGCTCAACCATATGTGGACGCAAAATTCCGCTTTTAAAAACTGTTTTGTTCGTGACGGGAAGCAAACCGACGCTTTCTGGCGACACTGGGCGTCGAATGAATGACAGGATGAACGCTCAGTTTATAGTGTTTCCACTCAAATACAGCAAAACGAAATAGCAAATATTTGCCGAAACACCGGAGAAAATACGCCTGACGAATTGCGAGGGCACACTGTATTGGATCAAAAATATCCGGACACTCATGTAATGTGTAAATGACCACTGGATGTCACGAGAGGCGGTCGAGCCACTATAAAAGGAGACGGGAAGTGTAGTGTTCAGTAGAGAATCAGTAACAGGAGGACAAGTGTCACGAGAGCTCAGTGATTTTGAACTGAGTAGTAACTGTATGTAACTTGAGTAACAAATCCATCTGGGGCATCGCACCCTTCTAAAGCGGCCCGAGTCAGTTGTTGGAGACGTGACTGTTAAGTGGAAACGAACTACAATCACAGCTAAACCAAGACAATGCAGACCTCATCTACTGACGGACAGTTACCGTCGAGCCTAGCGGAGGGCGGGGATTATAAAAAGATTGCATGAACTCTACGGAAGGAGTCACGAGTTATGAAGTGGTACTAGCAGTCCAGCTGCAATACCGATGAGCTAGCACATTGACTTTACGTATGGTGTTACCATAGTTGATAAGCTCCTCATAAGCTAAACATTTCTATAGTCTGCGCTAAGAGACGCTAGATGTGCTGTAAAGAGTGACGCCACTGGACGATGGGCGACTGTAAACGAGTTATTTAGAGTTATGGATCACGCTACACCCTGTGGCAATCCAATGGAATGGTTAGGGATTCGCGAATGCTTGGAGAATGTGACCTGCCGTAGTGTATAGTGCCAACAGAAGTACGGAGGAGGTGGTGTTAAGTTGTGGAGATGTTTTTGAGTAAGGGTGTGCTCTCCTTGTTGCACATTTTACAGTATCGTGTGTTGTGGAGGAATATTTTGGACGCCATGACTGTATCAGCATCATGTATTCATCCTGTCAGAAGGCAACATGTGTGAGCCAGTGGTTTATGGACAGTTAATATTCCTAATATGGGCAGGTCTGCCTCGAGTGCCAACCTGAACCCAATGGAACATCCTTGGGATGAGGCAGAGTATAGACTTCGATCCATATTCTAGCGTCCACCATCACTACCTTCTCTGGCTTCGGCTCTTCAAGAATAATGGGCTGCCATTCCCTCACAGATATTCAAACACATCACTAAAAGTGTTCCCAGCTGAGTTCAAGCCATCAAATGGTTCAAATGGCTCTAAGCACTATGGGACTTAACATCTGAGGTCATCAGTCCCCTAGAACTCAGAAATACTTAAACCTAACTAACCTAAGGACATCACACACATCCATGCCCGAGGCAGGATTCGAACCTGCGACCGTAGCGGTCGCGCTGTTCCACACTGTAGCGCCTAGAACCGCTCGGCCACCCAGGCCGGCAGTTCAATCCATCATTGCGAAGAGTAGAGACGTAGCATATTAATATCCACTAATGGGTGTCCGGATACTTTTGATCAGACACTGTGCATGACCAGGAGACGATTATGTTGTGGATGAGGAGACCATATGCTGTTTTGATTGTGGGTTGGTGATGGGAAAGCGGATACGCCAAAGTGTAAAAGAACCGGGCCAATTCCAATCAAAGCTACTACGCATATGAGTGCGACAAATTAGTTACCAGGTAACACTGGTTGATCTAATTGTTACCTCCTTTTACCTTTTAGTGTTCAACCATGAGTTTGGTTTGCAGCAGATTGCCATTCCTCTCTTCTGCCTCCCTTCCTCTTCATTTCCATGTATGTGTTACATCCAACGTCACTCATGATCTGTTGCATGTATGACATCCTTGGTCGCCCCCGTCGATTCCTTCTCTCAATAGCTCCTTATGCTATTGTTCCAATGATGTTATGTCGTAGGATGTCCCCTACAAGTTTGTCTCTTCTTGTTTGGATGTGCCTCCACAGGCATCTGGTTTCTTGTACTCTTCTAAGCACCTATTCATTTGTTATTTTCTGGCCTCCAGCTGATCTTCATCCTTCTATATCACCACATCTCCAGGGCCTCTAGCCGTATTCTCTCTTCTCTTCCAGTTGTCCAAGTTTCACATCCGTATAGGGCCACACTCCGTCGAAACCTTTCATGATACGTTTGCTTATTTTCAGACTGATGTTGTTGCTGGTGATTAAGTTCCTTCTCCAATTAAATGCAATTTTGGTATTTTGTATTCTGGTCGTAATTTCTTTTCGGCTGCTACCATCTCTTGTGATTTTGCTTCCCAGGTAAGTAAATTCCTCTATCACTTCCAGCTCCTCTCTTCCAATTCTCATTCCCAGAGGTTCATATTCTGCTGCTGTACTGCATACCACCAGTTTAGTCTTTTTACTGTTTATTCTCATTCCATACTGATTGCATAGAATTTTTTCCATTGTTCTGAGCACTTCCTCTAGATCTTCTTTTGTCTCCGTGACTATAGCAATATTATCTGCTTAACGTAGCATGTCTATCTTCTGCTCATTAATTCTGATTCCCACTTCAGTACTTTCTCGAAATTGTTACCTATAAATTCTTTATCCTCTTCTGTGGAGTAAAACCCACGGTCCACGTACACGACCCCAATTTACCCAACTGCAGTTGGGTCAGAATCTGAAGAATTCTGTCACCTCATGTAATATAACCGGCAGAACGGTAATGAGGTGGAAACACGACGCCGCGATGCTGCACTGCAGACGTGGAAAGGGCAGAGGTCTCGGGAAGTGGGCAGCGGGCGTGACGGCGTCAGAGAAATTACGTCAGCACGAGCGGGCCGGCTGCTAACCGCGGCGGCCTCGGCGCTGATCCAAAGCGGCCGCTGTTTGTTTTCGCGTCCATTAGCGCTGGCTACGCCCCGAGGGCTCCCAGCGCCGGGCTGGCCTGCCTCAGGTCAGTGGCAGTTTTGGTGACTATATTCGGGGCTTACTGTGCCTTCCACTGCGAAGCAAGTGCAAGTGGCTACCGTCCAAATTGTTTTAATTATTTGAAGAAATTTATGGTACCGCCATAAGCTGTTTTCAGTGAATAACCAGTAACCTCCGATACTTAAAAAAATCGAACTCCCATGTACAAAAAGTTTTAAACTTTTGATTACATATGAGTGAATGTGTTAAATCAGGGGTAGTAAATCTCCTTTTACCTATTGCCCACTTTCTTTCTCCCTGTTAAGACTAAAATTTTCTAACCGCCCAACGGTTCCACCGCGATGGTGCATGAACTGCAGTAACTTCATAAAATTTATAAAGCAAAGTTACAGCATATCGTAATAATGACTTACCATATACTTTGTGTCAAAATCTTATGAAAACCCAATGAAAATGTTTTTAAAATCTCTACCGCCCACTATGAAATCTAGAACGCCCACTAGTAGGTGATAGGGACCAATTTGACTGCCAGTGTGCTAATTATGTGACATCAAGCATGTAAGCGGTAAAAAGTTTAGGAAAGGTTGAAATTATGCTTTAAGTTTGCTGGAAGTAACTAAGTGCTCTCATTATGGAACACATTCCCAGCAATTTGGGCTCCGTTTTAAGCAAAAGCTGGTTTTTCACGCATCAGAATGCTTATGACGCCGTATCTCCCGAACGATGTATGGTTTTGCCATTCAGGGGTATATGTGGATACTGTCTGCAAACTGGGTTGGGGTAGTTTGGGGAAGGAGACCAGACAGCGAGGTCATCGGTCTCATCGGATTAGGGAAGGGTCGGGAAGGAAGTCGGCCGTGCCCTTTCAAAGGAACCATTCCGGCATTTGACTGGAGCGATTTAGGGAAATCACGGAAAACCCAAATCAGGATGGCCTGACGCGGGATCGAACCGTCGTCCTCTGCAAACTTTGTTACGAACAGAGTACGTTGTAAAGAAGTAGTAAATTAAAACGTTACGTCTTATGCTGAGGTTTTACTATATGAACAGCGAAAATTTTGTAAGCGATAAACCTTCTTCCTTTTTTTGGGGGGGGGGGGGGTCAGGGAGAAAAAGTGTAGTAAGGGTTTGAAATTATTTGTACATCTAGTTGTAAGTCGCTGAATGCTCTTATTCTCAAATAGTGGACGAATAAAATCCGGGTATTTGGCGCCGTCAGTTACGCCGGCTCAAACCACAAAGTTTCCAACTGTAATACTTGTATTACTGTGCTAAACTTTTGGCCTAAGATTAAACCTCTTAATGAGTGACTATGGCAGGATTTTAAATTTTTAAATGCAGTCAATAATTACGCAAAATATTGAAAATCAGATTTTTGTTGCGCCCCAGAAACTCTCAGATGAGCAAACTGCAACTGTTACAGGGTTCTGGGATGGTCGATTAAGTAATAATGATGCTTTACTGAAGACTTTTTTCGGTAGGAAGTGCCATTTCAAGTCCACGTACTATGAATAGAGAGAATATTGCAAGAAAATATGGAAGTGCACGTTTATTTTTATACAAATGACAACCACAAATTAATGTGCAAAAAATTGTGTATCGATACCCAGGTAAAAGTACATTATTATAAAAATATCTTGATAGAGCAGGTTGACACCTAAACAGTCATGTCCAAGTTAGTAATTGTCTTTGTCAAGAAAATTTATATCAAAACCTGGGGAAAGCCGGCCCTTGTGGCCGAACGGTTCTAGGCGCTTCAGTCCGGAACCTCGCTGCTGCTACGGCCGCAGGTTCGAATCCTGCCTCGTGCATGGATGTGTGTGATGTCCTTAGGTTAGTTCGGTTTAAGTAGTTCTACGTCTAGGGGACTGATGACCTCAGATGTTATGTCCCATAATGCTTAGAGCCAAACCTGCGGAAAAGACGCACCGTTCGAAGGGCGGCTTGTGTGTGCACTGCACAAAATATATAGCCTATGAGAGACGAACCCACATTGAATCACTCGGCTAGCGCCAATCCATAACAGAAATAAAATGGAAATTGAACATAAAAATCTGATCTGTTCAGAACAGACAGGGTACATTTATTTAAAAAAATATAATACCTTCTAAAGGAGGTATTCTTCTACAAAATAGATTATATTATTATTGTTGATGTTAAGTTTGATAGGACGGTTCACTTGTTAATCTATACTACCACTATGTTTTTATTTCAGTATAATATTACCTGGGTGCCTATACGTATTTTCTGCATTTTACTTTCATGAATATTATTTATATAAAAATAATTGTACACTTCCGTCTTCTGTTCATAACAGACCGACTTCAGGATGGTACTCACAACTGAAACAAGTCACCACCTCTATAAACAGCTTATGGTGGTGACATGAATCCTTTCAGATGTATGAGAACTGTGGGGCACGTTTAAAAAGCAAGTTTTGTTTTGATTATAACTTAACTATCTACCTTGTTAAAGCAGCTATCCGTTACTGATCTACAGTTGGCTAATCGAAGGGCATTTGGATCTAATTACTACTAAATTCAATCCCGCTGTAGGACGACTCCAACTGACAACTTACGCAAAATCAGCTTTCTAGTACAGTCGCCTAACTAACTAACTAACTAACTAAAATATATGGTGCAGCTATTGATGCCAGTATGTTCAGATCTCATAGTCGGATTACCTGCTGTTCCTACCTATCATTTTAGGTGAACGCTGGGATTCTTCCGTAGGCAAGGCTTAGTTCATTTACTCATAGTTGTTTCAGCACCGTAAGTGCTGTCTTCATTGCATTTTCTATTAATCTGTCTCGCATAACGCTCATTTATTTTGTACTGGTAGTGTAACATTTACCATATTTTATGGAGCTAAAAATGGGTCTGAGCACTATGGGACTCAACTGCTGTGGTCATAAGTCCCCTAGAACTTAGAACTACTTAAACCTAACTAACCTAAGGACAGCACACAACACCCAGCCATCACGAGGCAGAGGAAATCCCTGACCCCGCCGGGAATCGAACCCGGGAACCCGGGCGTGGGAAGCGAGAACGCTACCGCACGACCACGAGATGCGGGCACAATTTTATGGAGCTATTCGTGGTTTCTGCTACATCACTTAGCCATAATAACACGTGTGCTCACGGCAGAACTGTGTTTTTATTTCGTCATAAAACTGGCGTGTAACTGTTAAAACAGTGGAAGTGAATAACTTAATGTTTTAATACAAAAGTAAGCAAGCCAGCAGCAGCAAAAACCTTTAGATGCCGGACCCGAACTGAAGCGGAGGTTGTTCAGGCATAATTTATGAGTTATTGTCATTTTTATTTTTTATAGGGGACCCCGTGGTCTGTGCGTTTGTCTTTTCACATGTCGTACACTGAAAATGTCGACGCTATGCTCTGCGTGTCTTGTATGGAAACTAATTTGTTCCAATCATACACGGCACTTGGCTGTTGACAACAGCATCGCCCACTTGACACTGCGTCCTCAAGTTTGCATTCGGTGCTGCTAGGATCTGCACTGTGTTTACCTGGAATACAATAACTGAACTGTGATACACAGCAGTACGGTTCACTATTCAGGAGCTGACCGATATAAACCGCGCGTATGGTTTTACTGAAAGTAATGGAAGAGCAGCACATTGATGGCAACCACAACACAGGACTTCTGAATCTACAGCTTTTGCAACTCATCAACGAACCTATCCACATTGATGTAATTATTAACTCACTACTAACACTGACGAAAAACAGACCGTAGAAAGAACCGAGCAATACTGAATGCAAGCTGGAGGACGAAGAATAAAGTGGGAATTACTGTTGCCAAAAACACGTACATTGGGCGAATAGAGAGAGATTTTTTTTCGGCATGGAACACTCACAGTGCATACTTTTGACACTTGCGCTGTTCTGCAGATATCTTACAGATACGAAGATGCATCAAACGAAATACTATTACTCTATAACGAGCTGCTGGTTTCCTACGGTAACGTCTGCTAAAATAGGAAAGATCTCTGAACAACCTCCGAAATTACATATATAATTGTACCCCGCCCCCCCCCCCCCCCCCCCCCGTGCCATCGTCTTCCGTTAAGTGCCATTCATACCGCGCGTCAGCATCATGCATCATTCCAGTCAGGGAGATGAGTGATGGGTGAGGCCAGTTGCGGGCTGCACACGTGCAGAGAGCGCTTTAAGCGAGGCCTTGGACGCCGCTGTGCTGCAGACCGTGTTGACACGACGGGTTGCGTCACGGCGCGATGATGCCAGGGCCCGGGCACAGGCGAGGTGCGCCGCCCGGTTGACCTCCCAATGAGCCATTGACGGCAAATTGCCGGCGCGCTCATTCAGCCGCCCTTCTGCAATTGCCCTCACATCTCTAATTCTGAATTGCTAGCTTTGTTTCGTTTAAATTAGCACGTAAGAGGAAATTACTGCCAGGACATCCTCAACACTAATTAAACAGCGAATGAACGAGTGACTAATGCTGTAGGTCGCCAGTTGTGATCGGCGTCCAACCGCTCCCGGCTAATCCTACCCCACCCCGTTACCTTATATCCCCTGACTCTTAATAGCTTAATCTTAACACCTCTTCCGGCTGTCATGTGCCAGTTCCTTTTTATCACCGTTTTAGTTCGTGATTTAAAATAGGTTTTCTGATATACTAAGTATGGAAAGGGAGGAGGGGGGGCATCGATGGCAGTATCCTGATCCCTTGAAACACCATCACCCACATCCATCCATCCAGATGGCATTTGGATTGTATACCTGCCACCGAAATGATCAGTACACGTGTAGATCCCAACAATTCTCTGTAAGCGAACGATATACTAAATCTGATGCAGTCTAGACGGTCGTTCGCTCATTATACGCAGGCATAGGCGCAGGTCCCATAAGAAGTCATGTTATTCGCCAATGGCGGCTACTATAGTTCAGAACTAGAACTCGTAATCAAGATCAGAATTCTAAGCTCTGTATGAAGTACTGTTTCGAATCTCACAAAACCGTTCTCAGTTAATGCTGCGAGAGGTTCTCAAATAAGATGGCAACTGCCACCTCCTTAATCAGTAAGTGCTCCACTAGTCGTCTCTCTACGGAGGCCTCGTTACAAACAATGCGATCATCAATATGATAAATTTTATTCTTTATTCCGTGACTTTCAAATGCCTGTAGAGAACTTTGGAAAGTGTCCAGCTACGGACTGCGTTAGTGGTGCTACTTGGAAGCAGCCTCTGTACCTCCATCTATCCTCCGCTGTGTGCCGGAGGAGGGTACTCCTGGTACCAACATCGCTTCCTCTACCCCTGCTCCATTCGCGAATGATGCACATGGGAAGAATGATTGTAGGTCAGTCTCCGTATGAGGTCTAATTTCAGTCATTTTCTCGCCGTGATTATTTCGCGAACACATGTACGAGATAACAATACGGTGCCAGACTCCTCTTCGAACACAAGCTCTCCGAATATAAAGTGCTGAGTACAACGCCCCTCTTGCAGCGTCCGCCAATGGTGTTCGTTGAGTATCTCAGTAAGGCCTCCGTGACGTACCGCGCCGCTCTTCGTTGACCTCTACTTCTTCTATAACCCAACCTTGTCATTCTTATAAACTAATAATCAGCGCCCAAGAATATGCCGCACAGCTGTTTCGTGAGACACTTATTTCGCAGATGAATTACAAATCCTTCAGATTCTCCTAATGAATCTAAGCCTGAGATGCGTTTTCCCTACAACAGGTTTTATGCGCTTATCCACTTAGGGGAGCTCTGGACGATTACTCGTAGGTGTTGTCAGTAGTTGCTGTTTCTGCTGTTTTATCGTCAATACTGTAACCGAAAAGCAGTGGATCCCTTCGCCTGTTCATGCACCGTTAGGATCAACTTAGAGTGCTTACGTGGAGTGCACTGTTAGACTCTTCGAAAACTGAAAACGTCAGTCCCTAGTGACAATTTTTCTTTGGAAGTGCGGAAAATAACAAAAGCTGTAAGATCCTAGACATGATTGAGCTACAGTTTACTGAGCAGTTTAAGGCGTAACTGGCGCAAGTGATTTTAACGACAGCAAAACGCAGTAACTACAAATACATATTAGATTACGTCGCGAGACGAGTAATGTTCAGTAATTCAGTTAAATACTTCGTCCTTTATGTTTTCTTCCTCGTAACTGGAAATGTTAAGTCTAACGTTTCGTTGTCAGCGAGGTCATTAGACACTGAGGACGGTGATGGCAAAGGATTTCCGACGTGGCCCTTTCAAAATAGACTACGCATGCTACAGTGGCTAAGCCAATGAGAGCCGCCCTGAGCAGACATTTCCCTGCAAAGCAAGTAGCATAAGAGTTAACCTGCACTAACTGCTAATAGATCAAGTAATCAGGTTTGTTACACTTCCTGGCAGTTTAAATAATTTGCATACTGGAACGGGACTCAAACCTGCGATGTTTGCCTTGTGCGGACTAGCGCCTTACCGACTGAGTTACCTGAACGTGGCTCACGACCCGTCGTGAACTGTGTTTAGGTAGCTCACTCGAAGCCGTCACGGCAGCTCAGCTTGTTGGGTCAGGGGACAGGCCAACCTCTGTGTAACAAAACTGAACGAAGTTCTCATCGATGGAATCTGAAAGGTGTCATGCGACATCCGAACAGAAACACTGACGAAAAATCTGCGAAGAAAGAGAGAAATAGGGAGGGGGGGGGGCGTCGATAGAGCACTTCCCCACAAAAGGCAAAGGTCCCACTTCGATTCCAGGACCGGTACACAGTTTTAATCTGCCAGGAAGTTTCAAACCAGCCCACTCCCCGCTGCGGAGTTAAAATTCACCCTGACAAATTACGTTTGTGTGTGAATCATCGAATGGTGCTTCACATTCTTCTCCCAACACTTTTTCGGCGGTCAGATGGAGGCAAAGACGTACTGCCTTTAATAGGATCGTACGTAGTTAATCACAGTGCAATTTAAATATTTCTTGCTGTTACAGACTTACCCAGTAATTACAGGCAAAACTCGTGATGGTGCGTAACGCGATGCTTTAAAAGCGGGGAAACTCCCATCCAATATCAGTTGTCTTCCTTCTTCAATTCCTTGGTGTTAAGAAACAATGACTGTCCATGGTCACTTTCGTCTCACGTATATTGCTCATATCCCAAGCTAGACACGTTACCGAGGCTATACAATTCATTGACGCGCGCGCCTCTCTCTCTCTCTCTGTGTGTGTGTGTGTGTGTGTGTGTGTGTGTGTGTAAAAAAAAACTCTCCAAATTTGCCAAAGAGCTGTCCGCTGACCGCTTCTCTGCCTCAGAGGATGAGCAACTTATCGATGTGGTTTCCGAAAAGCAAATTTGAGTATAGCCGACGCAGAGTGGAAAAATCAAATGAAAAAAAAGACTTAATTTCGTCAGGAATCGGACGAAAAATAAATAAAACTATTCGCAAGTGGAACAGGGTTGGAGGGATCATATAGTGGTACCGAAAGTCCCCTCCACCACACACTATTAGGTGGCTTGTGGAGTATTATGTCTTTTGTTATGTCCAATGCAATACATTTTGCCACTCTGTTACAGGAACTACTTCTCAGTTTGTCTTCAGTTAACGAAAGAAAATAATTAAACTGGTTGAGTGTGAATCTGAAAAACGTCAAACTTCTCCGCATCGTAGAGCATGTTTTGTAACTAAGATTTTATATGCTCCATCTTCACGATGCAAGAACATTCGTTTCACTGCAATGCGCTTCCTGAGTACTCTTTCCAGTAACATACAGTCCTCCTCCTCTTCCCTAACTTCCATGTACTTTCGGAGTGCCAAAATTAACAGTTTTTAGCTCGAGCAATGAGCTGCAAGTTTCGCCTTCACTGTCTCCGCTGCCCCGAGCCTAGCAGAGAGCTCCTAGCAGTGTGCAGGAAATAGCGTCGCGCCAACGAACCGCACGAAAGTACTCACGTCTAGGAGAAACTATAGCACCGACTGACTCCCAACAAACTGTAAAAATTACTTCAAACCTTTCCGAAACTTTTTCTGGCTTTCACCCCCCACAAAAAATGTAACGGGAAGAAGTTTGGCGCTTACTACATTTTGGACGTTGGTTTGGTAAAAGTTCCGCCTCAGACGTTACATTTTAATTTATTACTTCAATATTACCGACTCCATTGGCGAGAACTTTTGCAGACATTATCGAAATATACTACTGAAGGCAACTACAAAGTTATGCTGTTGTACGACACTTAGTTTAGGAGATATGGCGTGATAAATATTGAGTAGCGTGAAAAATCAACTTTTCTTAAAATATTAAATATTTCATTGAGTTAAAAGAAGGTATCAGGAGGTAATTCTCGTATCACTTTTGGGTGCAGTTGCCAAATCTTAAAAAAAGTTTCATTTTTTAAGTTCTGACGCACACCGTGCCGCGCCGAGGAAAACGTTTCACGCAACACCCTGCGACCCGCATCGCACAGCGGAAGATACAAGCGTATTCCGCAGCACGCTGCGACAAAGTCCCGAAGCTAGGGAAACGTAGCTTTATCGAGAAACTAACGCGCACATATCTTGCACCGATGACCAGTGCAGGGTCTGACAACACGTCGACTGTTCCATTCCACGTGGCCACGGGGGCGCTTTCTCCAACAAAGCAATGATCTCTAATTCAGTTGTGCAGGAACGTAGTATCAACCACTACGCAATTGACAGTACCCTGCGTAGTCGGGACAGCCTTATGTTACCAAGAAACAACTACTGAACGCCTGTGATGTACTATACTCTAACACTCTTGTCTTTCATAAAGGCGCAGCTTGAATCTCAGGATGGATTTTTAAAAAGTCGTAACGGGAACGTCGCTGGCACACAGCCAGCAGCAACGGAGCTTTATTCTCTGAGTGCACAACGTGCGAGGATGAAGCCGGCTACACAGAAGGTCCGCCAGAATGGGAGTAGTTTCAGTAGAGCCATAACCGGAACGACAATACTGGAAATGGGGCCCGCTGCCATCGGAAACCAGCCATTTCTGTGACCGCTCTGCCGAGAGACCAGACGCAGGCGCCACAGACGATGGCATGGCTTGAGCAGCGTCTTGGCACGCGCCGCGCACTCGGCTAAAATTATAACCAGTGCGCCGGCAACGCGGCTCCTTGTCTCTCCCTTACTCTCTGCCACAACTCATTGCAATTCCTCCGTATTTTCTCCCCGCGAGCAAGGCCCCTTACATCGTTCACTTTTCCCTTTGTTCACTGCAGTTCTAACCAGGGTCTCGCTCTTCGTTGAGCATTTATAGTAAAGCCGCGGAACTAAGGAAGAACATGCGATTTCTGAGAAGACAGTGCAACTGTAGATCTCATATTTGCACTTACAATGTTGCTAGAAAAGTGGTGACAGAAGGGCAGGGACTTTATACCAGTGTTTTTAAGTCTTAAAAAAGCGATTGATGGTGTCCCGGGGAAGACAACATGGGAGAAAAATGTACCCACAATGCCAATTCAGAAAGCAACAATGCTTCATGAACACTGCTGCAGTTGCGTAAAGAGTGTTAATAGAATTTCTGATGATGGGACGTTCCTGTGTAAAATGTGGCACCATCGTGCTGAAACCACAGCTTTCGACGAGCACCAAGTGAAAAGTTCTCTCCTGCGTCAGGCAAAGTATTACAAAGAAACGATGAGAAAGGGGCGCATTCAACCTGTTAGGCAATTGGTAAGACCCCAAAAGCATACCTCGCGCGATTCCAGCCCGCGGGTTTACGCCGAAGCGTACCCGAAAGCCACGTTCACGGGTGACATGTGGATTGTGTTCCGACCAATAACGGCTGTTGAGAGGCCGGGAATGAGATGGGAGGGGTCGAAACTACCATCACGACTGAAGCTAGATTGTCAGTCCTTATAACGTTATTTATAAAATGTTCATTATCTTCCACTTGGTACAAAACCACTCACAAAAGTGAACTCGTCGAATGTGGTCTTCTGGCTGCTCGTGTTAACATGTAATAATATGGATGCAGTTCTTGATCTTGAAACACTTCAATAACTAGTCTTTGAGATGTCTGGAACTGCCTTGCAGAATCATGGGTACTTTCGCCGAGGTGACTGGTGAGCGGTTTCAAGAATCGCGTCCTCTGTTAGTGGAGTACGTCTAGTTCCTGGACGACCTCTGTCCATTACTTATAGACAAAGATTAGCGGTTTCCCGAAGGCGTTGCTTCAGCCGACGAAAAATATTGTTATCGGGATGGCGCCTTTGAGGGTAGCGTGCAGCATACGCACGACCATCAATAGCAGCTTGCTTATCGTATCCACCGGCACCAAAAGCGTATCGAAGTATTCATCGTTTACGTACTTCACAAGACCAGTTATGGTTGTCCACTATACGGTTAGTAGACACAAGCATGTAGTTTAATGGATCCCATGTCATGTGATAGGCTGCTGTCACGTGACAAAATCATGTCCTGCTTATAAATGACGATAACTAGGGAACGGGACGCCAAAAAAAAAAATAAATAAATAAATAAATAAATAAATAAAAAAACAGGAACCTGACGAGGATTCGAACGATAACTGCATGGTTTGACGTCCCAACTATCTGCCAGTGAGCTATGTATGGCCGCTACGGTAGAGCGGGTGATACACGTTCCTCTGTACATCCCGATGCGCTCCAAGATATGACAGTGTTGTCACCATCCTCGTTTTCATGCCTATTTCAAAATGCATCCGATCTGATTTTGCTAAATAAACTTTTATCTTGAATCTGGATGAGTAATCGCATGCCGACTTCAAAGTACGGCATTTCTTTCTTCAACGTGCGAAAACTGTAGGGCACTTGACGCTCTGCCGCTGACACTGTAGTAAATAATACTGCATACCTATGTCAGTATTCGGGCCCAAGTCAGTCAGTGATGTTGAAAAAGTTTGAATTACAGATGTATCATTTCCTCGGAAAAGAGATCAAGTATGAAATAATGCTGCTGCGTGAGGTGGATCTAGGGAACATGTTGCTGTCCCCATTCCGCGCATGTGCAGCTCCTGCATGTTCTGTCTTCAGTGATTCGCTGTATCATTACGTTTGATTGAATGAGATGAACAGACGTGTGTAGTGGTCAGTTGAATGCAACACAAAACGCCTGACGATAAAACAGGGCGTGTCCGTTGTTGAGTGTTATGCAAAGACTCTATGGGAGTGTGTCTAAAACACCTCCGGCGAAGTCTGCAATACCGGACTTGGTGGCAAAACGGCACGAAACGGACTCTGTAGCGAATAAAAACCGTAACGCTCTGAAGGGATTTCGAAACATTGCTCGAGTATTATTGTAAATATTTTCTAGTCCAATTTTGATTTTGCCCATCGTATATACGGTGTGAACATTAATAAAACCGACAAACTGCACGGATGGATTCCTGGCTGGAAAAGGAGGAAAAAGGGTTCTATGGAACACGTGTCCGCAAATGCAGCGTTGCCACGCTAGGTGGCGCTGATCACGTGCCCTGTGTTCTTTGTCTGTTGCAGGTTGTCTGATCGACGCAGCGTACTTTGAGCAGCAAGATATTCCGCTATTCACGTCGGGAACAAGCCGGTGTGGTGTTTGTCTACGGCTAAGCAGGTGGAAACTGTCGAGAGGCATCATGGCTCTACCGTCAAAGACACCAACCACATCACGCAAAAGTTCAAGCCCTATTTTGGCCGTTTGTGTGATCATGAGTCCTTTCAGACAGGTAAGCGGCGGACTGTGCGTACGCCAGATTTGGAGGACCGGGTTCCACAGGATACATTGATACAAGCTCCATGCAAATGGCCCGCCAACATAGCTGAAGCCAAAGCACGATTACGTGCATCTTGCACGACATGTGTATGTGAACGCGTGCATGGCATTCCATGGAGGCCTCTTTGAACATATGTTGTGATGTGAATGCGATGCAGCTCAGTGCTGTAATCCGAGACGATTTTTTGTCTTTGGACGCACACCGTTTCCGGACAGACATTCATAGGACGATTTTTTCTTAATTTTCCGTCAGGAATCTGTCCCTGCAGTTCGTCGGTTTTATTGATGTTCACCCTGTATATGAACTGCACCAACCGTAATGCTTATGCTGAACAGTGGAAAGTAAGAACCCCCTTGCGATGTAGAACCATTTAGGTAAAAGACACAGTAAGGCATGGACGTTAGTTTCTCACATCAACGCCGGGGCATAGGTGTGACGGTGTGCAGCAAAGCTGGCGTTGCAAACCGGTGCCAGAGGCACGACTACTCACGTTACACATGCACGAAAGAGCGTCTCACATTCTGCACAGTGGTCGCTGCTGCCCATTACAACGAAAAACGGTCTCATTTAACGGCCAGGAGAAACTGGTGTAAACTAATAAATCTAATTTTCCTAAAAACGAACATGAGTGCATTTCTCGTTGGCTAACTACAAAGATATTTCTTTGCAGCATAATTGCATTTTCTTCTCAAATTTGAGCTTTAATAGGGCGAAACAATAGCAGAAAACGAACTTAGGCTCCATTAAGCCGTTACTTTCGTCAATATTGTTGTACGGGTTTCACCAGCATATACAAACACTTTCAAATATAAATCAACACACAAATCGTCTCCGAAATTTAACATATCAACAGCCAGTGTTCTGCGAAGTCCTTTGCCATTTTTCGGTATCGCTTTGTAGTTAGTAAAATGATGACGAATGCAATACAGATGACATTACGAGTCCGATAAAATTTCTCAGATCTATATCCACACAAGTATGAATTTCCAACTTAATGTCAGTGCATGGCGAAGGATGGCGTGCACGAGTACACACCAACAAAAGGTTCATGATGGGTTAATCTATTTCTCGACTTACGAGTGACTGGCGCCGCCTCAAATCAGTATTTATACCATGCAGAGTAATCAGTACTACTATCAACGCTGGTACACACTTATTCAAGCTGGCTAATTCCTAAGAAACTATGCAGGCGCAGTTTCAGACATTAAAATAACGGGAAAATCAGAGCACCATCAAGAATCTCTCCCTTGCCGTGGAGTTAGTTTGTTGACCAAAGGCCTCAAGTTATTGATCAGATTCAGTAGTTGTGATCCCTGGAGTCGAGCTATATATCCTCCTCCTTAATGGTGCTGCAGTGCGATGATCTATCTCTCCATTTGAACTCGTGCATTAGTGTATGAAACTCCTTTGTCATGTCGTTTACGCAGCTTTTCTTACCGTAGTAAGTCGGTGCGAAGATACTGTCTATACAGTGGGCTAAAATATGTCTATCACAGTGTCAAAGAGTCGCTACGTTGTAGCAAAAACAGCCAATGTTTAAATGACAATGTACAATGTGTGTTTCCTGTGCATTTTTTGCTATTTCTGTCTTCGGTCACACTGCTACTACTCGATACACCTTATTTAGTGCGGAGATAATTTCAGAAACAGGCATATTTGGGAGAACCAAAGTATTGCATTTGTTCAACTTTGTGTCGCCGATAGAGTGCAGCATCCTCATTCATAAAAAGTCTAAATCTCAACAAAAATCTTTAGCATTTGTCGAAGCTTTGTTTGTCAGTTTGCACGGTGGACTTACGGGTTGACACAAACAACGAGGTGAGTTGGAGGTAGTAACTAGGGTCCTGTTCTTCAAGTGTGTTGTTTATGGTAATGTAATGTCGAAAACTGTCAAAAATTCAAACTGCTAATACAATAATTTGCTGAGCAGCTTCCATAATACTGTAACAGCGATTATCCCAGCGCTAATAATAGTTCGCCTTAAGGTTTGCGACTCACGTATCATTGAAAATATAGGGAGACTCAGATTACAAAGCATGTTAAAAATACGGGCAGTGCAGCGATATGTAACGTGAATGTTTTTTCTTCGCTTGCGGACTTACAGATACTAAGTGTTCTCCGAGATACAGAGATGAATTTATTGCGACTACACATCTTTACAATGTGATAGAACGCTTTTAGGGTTCGACACGCGCGATATCGTTACCGTGACACAAATTGCGAACATGTCAAAGTATAAAACAGTGGAAATATTACATGACTCAAAGGGAATTGTGCGTTGGACGAGAAGGCCGCACCTCGTACGAGTAAACGGTCGCTGCAAAAATTGCCGTCTGACTCAGTCGCAATCCAAACAACGAGGCGGAGTGGCCCTGAATAGCGTCCGGTCCGCGCGGAAGGCTATTTTAGCCCCGAGTGAAAACACTGAAGGGCCTCCAGACTCGAGTCTAAAGGTTTGCGCTTCAGCGAAGGTGGGTGAAGGGAGTGGAAGGGAGTGGAAGGGACAGAGGGAAAGTGAAAGGGGGGAGGGGGGGGGAGGGGGGAGAGAGAGAGAGAGAGAGAGAGAGAGAGAGAGAGAGACAGGCGGGGGGGGGGGCGGAAGGGGGGTACTGTCACTGTTTTACACATCACAGAAAAGCATCATGAATTGATGCGATACACTCAGAATGACGAAATAACCTGCTTGTCCACATGCAGACCTCAAATTACACAAAGTTATCATTCAAATGCAGAAGTACTGCCTGGCAGGAAACGGTAAAGGGACTTGCTATTTGGATACAGAAGCGCTGGAAACCAAGTCACTGAACGTCCATCAGCAATCATCAAGCCTTTCAGTTCCTTGTGACAATACCTATTTTTCGGAGTGTATTAAAAGGAGGGATGGGGGAGGGAGGGGGATCACGCTGTAACTCTGAATAGAGCGCAATGCTACCTTAGATTCAAGGCCAGGTTGGCCTAATGTACATACAGCTCCCATCCCTTCATAATCAGTCTAAAATAAATCTGACAGCATAGACGTCTTACAATTTATCAAGGATGAAGAGGAGACAGTTCTGATTATGTAGTAATTTCTGAAGGATGTTCCATAAAGACCTTTGTGTGTGTGTGTGTGTGTGTGTGTGTGTGTGTGATGAATAAAGAAAGACACTGTGTGCATGTTATTCGCGTCGCAGCTGCTAAGAAGCCCAGAAGTACTTCCTAAAAGCACTTTTACCGCTATTGTGAACAGCCGTAAGGAGTTATTTTATTTTCTGGAAACCCAATTACGGTTTAATGTTGAATACTGGTCGAACTGTTCTAAAATTTCAACATACTTTGCTACGGTACTAAATAGTTCTATCACTTCTTTTCTAAAACATATTTTTGTATTAACTGGGAGATTCTTATTCATGACAGGCTGAAACGTAAGGAGAGGAAAAAGGTTGGGAAATATTTAAAAAAGTACAATCAATACGCAATTAGAAGTAGTTACGGAACCTCTGTATATACCTTACGTACCATGTACGGAAAACAGGCACCTACTCGTGCTACCTCAAATTCGTCTTGCTCTGTGTCAGTGATTAGATCCATTGGTCAGAACATCCGATCTGACACGAAAACCAATGAATATTCTGCGCCGATAACTGCTAGATATTTTGGCTGATGTTTAGCCTTGAGAAAGAATATTACTGTTACGGTGTCTTTAACGGCTAATAGTTCGAGTTACTTTCTTTCACCCAGATAGGCCTCTTCCCGAAATTTATCTCTGCACTAAATCAGATACCGAAAGGCAGAAACAGCGAAAAAATGCTTGAAGTGCGTATTAAACTATTTTTTCTACAATTTCACTACTGTGGCACTAACAACGTTAATCATAGCAGAAGTTGTTGCAAAGAGTTTTATAGGTACAAGACCACCGTCGGTAGTGGCTTAAACAGAATGAAAAAGAGCGGTTTCACTACATTATAACTTCAGCCAAGTGAATTATTAATTTGGCTTTACAGTTCAAGGACGACTTGAAAAGCAGTCAAGTTGTCCGTGTAGGATCTGTGTTTGAAACAGGAAACACTGTTTCCGAATCGATGTAGCAGGCTACTTGACGGCACTGAATACACGAGTCCACACTTACGATAGTAATTAAACTGGAACTCTTGTCTACCGACAGTGTAGAAGTACAACGCGAATACAAACATACAGGCATGGTACTAGCTTCATTAGACGTCATAAAAAACATGAGCGCCGAAAAATATACCAACGACGCATGCACGGTCATTAAACATCAGCCGACTTAACACAATGATATACAGGATAACCCACCAGAAAAATGTCGGCATAATACGGATAAATGAATTCCGCATCCCATTGCATAGCAGCATCACTAATCTTTCACTGCCGACCTTTTGAAATGCAATGCATGAGCGATCAGAAAGCGCTTTAGCGTGATAACGGTGCCCTGGCCTCGACCTGCGGCACTGCGAATTGTACTGCGCAGAAGGCAGCCCCGCAACAGGGGGGACCTGGCCGCCTCCTGGCACATCGTCCTCAGTCGCCATCTGACCCGAGACGTCTGTCTGTCCTCCGCCTCTGAAAAGATCACTCATTTGGAGCAGTGCTCTCTTATTGACGACGGGCCGGTCCCGTGACATGATGCAGTGCATTATATAGGTCACTGCAATACTCAGAAAGGGAACTCGAGTAAACATGCGGAGATTCACATTGCCGCTTTCATTCTTAGTACATTTTTATCGTACTAACCGCTAGTTAACATGTGCCGCTAATACTTTCTGTATATGAAAAATAAATACAAATAACGATTCGGGAAGGGGGGCGGGGGAATTTGAGTGCTTCATAAATCGCAAGCATAGGTAGACTACATTGATACTGTCCACTACCCTTAACCACATCAGGTCCGCTCCTTCGCTTCGGACGCCGATTCGCTTTGTTTTTTTGCACGTGCAAGTGCCGTTAACTCGCAAGGAGACAATTATTAATCACTTGTTTTGGTAAAGATGGGAGGAAATAGCGGAAGGTTCAAAAAATGGTTAAAATGGCTCTGAGCACTATGAGACTTAACTTCTGAGGTCATCAGTCCCTTAGAACTACTTAAATCTAACTAACCTAAGGACATCACACACATCCATGCCCGAGGCAGGATTCGAACCTGCGACCGTAGCAGTCGCGGGGTTCCGGACTGAAGCGCCTAGAACCGCAGGCCACCGCGGCCGGCAATAGCGGAAGGAATGACTTTAAAGACGCCTAGTAGTAAAATGGAAAACGCTGAATAGAATGACACTTGTCACTTGCGCACCTCGATGCCCAAAAGTTGTACAGTTTCGAGCGTAACACAGTAGAAAAATCACAGTAAAGCGGCCGAGTCCGTCTTGTTCATTCCTCTATACGATAATGGTAATTTTGTACTATACTTGGATAAGTCTTTGTCGTACAACATCACAAAATTTGGGATTAAACACCGTATACACAAAGCTCCAAAGAAATTAATGGTAAGTTTGCTATTGCCTACCAATTCACAACAGCTCATATCCGCAACTACAATGCCTTCCAGTTGTAACTCATTGTTATTTCAGAGCTTCGCACAGATATGACCTACAAATCTTCGCTGTAAAGGGCAACATAGAACAGAAGACACACTGGGCAGTCGAGTGAGAACACCCAACGGAACTTTGGACTGAGAGCTCTACGCTTGCAATGACTGTGACGTCGGGGGGCGCGGTATTGGCAGCAGTGGACACGGCTGGAGGCGCACCTGATGTCCTCGCGCGGCACGGGCACGACGTAGTAGAGGAAGCCGCCGTGGGAAGCCGCCATGGCTGGGAGAGGCGCTAGGAGGCTGGCCGCGACCCCATGCCGGAGCCGGCCACAGCTGACACTGCCCGGCGGCCGCTACTGGGACAGCCGCGCTATCGACCGCGCGCCATGGCGGTCCGCGCCGGCGCCACTGTGCTCCCACAGCACACTGCGGAAACAGGTGCACCCCGTCCGCCGACTGCACACGCACTGGTGGCCGGAGGAGATCTCACTGTCACAGCACACGGCGACGGCCCGAATACGTGCGAACACCGGCGGCGGCGCACGAACGGCCTCACCTGCTGCCCCTTTCTCAACGGAAAAGCTACGCGGCGCTCGCGCACCGGCAGACTACGCGCGAATGTGGGCGAAGCTGCGCCCGTCGTGCGGGGGCGGCGTAACAGCCGAACTGTGCCGAGGCCGCTCGACGGCCGCCGAGCGGCGACTCTCCTGTGACGACACAGATGCGCAAAAGTGCATCCGTCAGGGCAGGCGATCGCGACACAGGTGTCCCGGCGGTACAGCTTCTCTAGTGGACGCACAGAGGCCTACGATACTACAAGACCTTCCCACTAGCGACGAAAACTGATGAAGACGTTTGATGATCCCGAGCGCTGATACAAGATTCGATTCTGGGGGAGAAGGGGCCCCTTCCCCACTAACGTCTTGACTTCCATCCCCACATGCCACAATACCATACATCATTCGAAAAACATTCGTCCGAAAATTTCAAAAATCCGCATGTCACAGTATTTCTTTAAGATCTACAGTTCAACTTTGACAACGGCGTACTGGACACGATATAAAACCCAAGAGTGTACTCACCATTACCAGTATTTCACTTACAAGGGAACCTCCCCATCGCACTCCCCTCAGATTTAGTTACAAGTTGGCACAGTGGATAGGCCTTGAAAAACCGAACACAGATCAATCGAGTAAACAGGAAGAAGTTGTGTGGAACTATGAAAAAAATAAGCAAAATATACAAACTGAGTAGTCCATGTGGAAGATAAGCAACATCAAGGGGAGTGTGAGCTCAGGAGCGCCGTGGTCCCGTGGTTAGCATGAGCAGCTGCGGAACAAGAGGTCCTTGGTACAAGTCTTCCCTCGAGTGAAAAGTTTACTTTCTTTATTTTCGCAAAATTATGATCTGTCCGTTCGTTCATTGACGTCTCTGTTCACCGTAATAAGTTTAGTGTCTGCGTTTTGCGACCGCACCGCAAAACCGTGCGATTAATAGACAAAAGGACGTGCCTCTCCAATGGAAATCTAAAACATTTGATCGCAAGGTCCTCCACAGGAAAACACCTCTGATACATTCTATACGACACTGATGACGGCATGTGCGTCACATGACAGGAATATGTTGTCGACCCACCTAACTTGTACACTTGGCGAATGTGTAAAAAGATTCTTCTACCTTGCCCGATTTAGGTTTTCTTGTGGATGTGATAATCACTCCCAAAAAAGTAGCGAACAGTCAACTGCCAGCCAGGGAGCCTCGTTAACAGGAATACTCTCTCTTCCGTGCGCTTTAGTGGACTGACGTCGTGTGTTTCGATGTTTGTTTAGGTGTAGCGTCCCCATCCTACGGCGCAGTTACCTCGCATCGGACGGACGGACAGATAATAAGTGTTTGAAAAAACTTACACTTTTCACTCGAGGGAAGACTTGAACTAAGGACTTCTCGTTCCGCAGCTGCTCACGCTAACCACGGGACCACGGCGCTCCTGAACTCACACTGATCTCGATGTTCCCTATCTTGCACATGGACTACTCAATTTGTATATTTTTCATAGTTCCACACAATTTCCTCCTGTTTTCTCGATTGATCTGTGTTCAGTTTTTCAAGGCCTATCCACTGTGCCAACTTATAACTAAATCTGAGGGAGGTGCGATGGGGAGGTTTCCTTGTTAGTACTACGGCTATGTGAGCGCGTAAATCGGGGAGGGGGGTGGAGGATGCTGTTTCCATCTGCATACTTTCGGGAAAGTCAGTAATTCTGATATTTCTTTGTTGTTTCTTAGTGGAAGTTGTCTCTCTCTCTCTCTCTCTCTCTCTCTCTCTCTCTCTCTCTCTCTCTGTGTGTGTGTGTGTGTGTGTGTGTGTGTGTGTGTGTGTGTGTTTTTTCACAGACATCTGAAGATATGACAAAGCTGCATGTATAAAAAAGGGCAGCCCCAGTATGGCATGGTTGCCGTCTCTGCTGAATGCCGAATTGTCTTTGTAACATGTATCACCAGAAGGAAAGGCAATTTAACTTGCGCGGATGTTGTCCGCAAGTGAGGTTTTAGTCATATATGTCAAATGAACTACACTTAAATTAGATACACGGTGACAATTATTGAACTAAATGAATTAAAATCGTCATAACCTCGGAACGTTTTGCATTAGCACATTCAAACTGCACGGTTGGCCGCGGGGCATGAGGGGAATTGGTATGGTTTGGTTCACCGACGAAGCCCACTTTCATTTGGATGGGTTCTCCAATAAGCAAAATTTGGGGGGGACTGAGAATCCGCATTTCGCGATCGAGAACTCTCTTCACCCTCAACGGGTGACTGTGTGGTGTGCAATGTCCAGTCACGGAATAATCGATGCGATATTCTTTGATGCCATGGTGACTACCGAACGACCGAACGGTACGTGAAGGTTTTGGAAGATTATTTCATCCTCATTATCCAAAGTGAACCACTGATAATTTAATAAGGCGTAAAGTGGTGAGGGATGTTAGTCAAAATAACGTGTCTCTCCAGCTACCATGCATGGTGAGCTGCATCGAGCCAGTACCTGGACTGAAGACGCCGACAACAACAACCCTTGTTCTGAAGATGGTTGCTGCTGCATATGTTATTTCTGGTCGTGTGATTGTTTTATATGTTTTAAATTTGCAACTACAGACAGCCGTTTTTTGTTGTATGTTTTCATGTCGACAAGACGAGCTTCATGCAAGAAGGAGCTCGACCTCATTGAAGCAGGAGTGTGTGTGATGTCTTGGAGGAGCACTTTGGGGACCGTACTATGGCTCTGGGTACCCAGAGGCAACTTGCATAGGCCTCGATTGGCCGCTATATTCTCCGGATATGAAGACGTGGGCTCAGTTTTGTGGGGCTATATTGAAGACAAGGTGTACAGCAATAACCTCAAAACCTTTGCTGAGCTGGAAACAGCCATTCAGGAGCTCATCGACAGTATCGATATTCCGACACTTCAGCGGATCATGCAGAATTTCGGTATTCCTCTGCACCACATTATCGCCAATGATGGCAGGCATATCGAACATGTCATAACCTAAATCCGAATGTCTGTAGTGACGTTTACAAGTTGAATAAAGTGTGTGCCGTAGTTTGTAACTAATTTACGCTTTTTTTGCTTATAGTTCAGTAATTGTCACCCTGTTGATTGCTTCCAAAATCACCTACATACGGAACCAATCCCCCATTTTCAGTGCTGTTTTTTTTCCTTTTTTAGACAAGTATTCATGAGAAACTAAGTACTACCCTGCGATTCTTAGTTGCAAGGCGGCGTTATGGTACTCTCAAATACTCATAATAAGCCTCAAGAATCTTTTCTTATGCAACCAAATCCCTACTTTCGCTGCTGCTTCTGCGGCAGTCTTCAAAATGGTTCAAATGGCTCTGAGCACTATGGGACTTAACTGCTGAGGTCATCAGTCCCCTAGAACTTAGAACTACTTAAACCTAACAAACCTAAGGACATCACACACATCCATGCCCGAGGCAGGATTCGAACCTGCGACCGTAGTGGTCGCGCGGTTCCAGACTGTAGCACCTAGAACCGCTCGGCCACTCCGGCCGGCTGGCAGTCTTCATTCCCGCTTTTCGTACAGGTCATCGTTTGAAAATAATGGAAACACATGGAACTCCTACTTAAGAAAGAACCAAAATGTAGTTATGTCGGTAGGAAAAGAAAACAGCATTTCCAAATACTTCGTGAGCTAGCCAATAACGTTTCTCTCTGTCGCAACTAATACTCAAATTTCGTTGTTTTCATCGAACGCCTTAATCCACTCCGATACATAAATAATATCTGGTCACAGTTGGGAAGATGACACACATATAACCATATACTGGTGGGTATACACATTATCATTGATCGTTTACGTTGGAATCTCACTTTCCCAACCCAACGAAATCTTTCAATTAACCACGTGATTAATTTGCTCCTGACGTTGCATTAAAACATCTTAAAACACAAGATTTTCGATAGCAATCTTAGGCGCAATATTTTCGTCGAAATCACTTTTTTTTTGAGGTTTATTGGATAAGTTTCACAGGATAAAACCGTGAGTTTGCCGACAAATACCATACATTTTAACAGCTTAAATGTATTTATAGCTCATGTTACAGGACAATCTGTTTATGTTCATTCTCTTCATCTGTGTTAATCTGTAACTACCCATTTCCGAACTATACCTATTCATCTCGCAAGTTTTACAAATTTTCTTTTTTACCCGTCTAGTACATGACATCAGTTAACTGTGTTATGAATGTTATGAATGCAACCACGTGTTAACAGATAAATGTGCTCCGAAATAAAATTTATTCACTTCCTCCCCCATAGAAGAAAGTCTCTAGCACAAAACGTTTGGATTATCAATTTCAATGCAGAGAGAGCGCAAAGTTGAATGTAAGCATACAACTATTTTAACGAGATTGTAATTTGTAATATGTAGACTAGCGTACCAAAATACTTTGTGATCGGGAAGTAAAACGAAAATGGGAAATCAACAACTCTTCGACGGTAGCGCGATGCTATCTTCCAGGAATTGCACACAATATTATGAAATTTATTTTTAACAGCTGGAAAATATATTGGCAAAACGGTTACTTTTTTTCAAACAGAAATGGCGCTGTAGCAACGCTAACATCTGTAACTACTGAAACGAATTTGTGGTCTGATACAAATGGAAAATATTGGCTGGCGGTTAGGGATCCTGAGGACACACGAGGCCCACGGTTAATTTGAAATGAGGTGTAATTACACACGACCGTGAACTGTACTGAGAGAGGCAGTGGTGATTCAGTTCAAGCACCAGCTATCGGCTGTAGCTATTTCCCCAGTACTTCATATTCTGTTAAAAATAGAACACATCTCTGCGTATTCTTCTCAAAAACGCACTGTGCTATCGGCAACATTTTCGTAGTATTGATTTTTTCCTTTGTTTGGATTGACTGGTAACTGTACCCGCTTGAAATGGTACTGGGTTGAGACTCTTTTCGACTTGAGACTCAATAGCTACCCTTACAACTTCAATTCTGTTGATATTTCTGTCACACAATGCCTATATTGCTGCACTGTAATTCGTGGAGCCGGCCGAAGTGGCCGTGCGGTTAAAGGCGCTGCAGTCTGGAACCGCAAGACCGCTACGGTCGCAGGTTCGAATCCTGCCTCGGGCATGGATGTTTGTAATGTCCTTAGGTTAGATAGGTTTAACTAGTTCTAAGTTCTAGGGGACTAATGACCTCAGCAGTTGAGTCCCATAGTGCTCAGAGCGATTTGAACCATTTTTGTAATTCGTGGAAACATTGAATTAGACACGAGTAGGACGTGGAGAGGCAGTTTCCATAATAAAGTTGCGAAACAGAGTGAACACCGTTGCAGAGTGAAACATTCATTGTGGTTTTCACTTTGTTTGCTACCAAAACTCCATAGGGTGTTTCATCGACCATTTCACACTTCAGGTGAATTTCTACTGAAAACTTGGGAGACACACTGTTATTCCCGGCCATTAGAACCAAGTTCCTTCACGCAAGGAAGCGCAGACATTTGGTCCGCTTCGATGGTTGCTGCGCGCAGACAGGAGAGCAACCCAGGAAAAACAGTGGCCGGTCGGGTTGAGTCCCTCCGGTGGGCGCCACTTCCGTGCCGGCACAAAAACAAGGGGCCAGGAAACTAGCGGCCAGCGGCCAGTCACGCGAGAAGCGACCGCGGGCCACTGGCTTCCACAACGCCGACAGTGGCGGTGGGGTGCAACCCTACTGACGTCCACCCCGCAAGCTGGCCATCACAGATCCACCAACTACAGGCCCTAAGCATAGAAGGTAATTTTTTTTATTATATCCAGTACTTGCTGCACGTAATAATAATTTCTACGTGACGCTTGAAGACACGTTGAGCATCTCTATTACTGCTACTCGAACCTGGATTTCTGTCTTTCACCTCCACTGATGGGGCCGGGAAATAGCCAATTGCAGCAGCTTCTTGGGCTTCACGTGCTCGCTGTGTTGCTTGTTCTGCACGAAGCACGAACAAGTAGGCTCCAGGCAAAGGCAAGGCAGCGGCACTAGATACTAGCCTCCTCCCTCCCCCTCCCCCCCCTCCCACGCGCGCATCTCCTGATCGCATGAACACGTGGCATGTTGTGTACCAACCAGCAACTCCGCTCCTCACCACAGACATCTGTCAAGTTACTGCCTGACTTAATTCCCGTCTATACAGTGTTCCCGATTCCGCGCACAGACACTGTACAGCTATGATTAGTTGTATTAGCTAGGCACTCTCACACCTTGAGCGTGGCACTGCTGAAGGAATGGGCTAGATACGCGCACCGTCAGCCACGGGATAGGCATACTGAAGCGATCGGGCTAAAAAGTAAGTTCATAAGAGAAATCCACACGAGTTAAGGCACTGTTAAGCTGCAGAAATACCGTAGCTCCAATTACCAAAGTGAAAAGTCACTTCAGACTGAACAGATATTCGGTGAAACAACAAAAATTAACTACATAATTTCTTCTCTCGCTTCCTTGTATTTTTCGTTAATAGATAAAGCACCCCTAGATAGCATGAAGAAGGGAACAGTGCCGGGTGATGATGAGCTCAGTGTTGACATCCTCAAACTGGCAGGAGAGGTGACAATAAATCACTTGGCAAAAGTATTTACTTCCTGCCTGCACTATGCTTCTATTCCACTATCGTGGAACAAGGCTAAGATCACTTTGATACACAAGAAAGGAAGTATTCACAATATTAAAAACTACCGTCCTATCAGCTTGCTCTCAATTTTGTACAAATTTTCACAAAGATCTTTTTAAACCGAATTAGTCCCACCCTAGACTCAGCCCAACCTATAGAACAAGCAGGATTCCGAAGCAATTTTAGCACTATTGACCACATTGTGACCGTTAGTGAAGTGATAAGCAGAGCGAATGAATACCAACTGCCTCTCTGCATTGCCTTTGTTGACTTTGAAAAGGCGTTTGACTCCGTTAGCCATGTAGCTGTCCTCCAAGCTTTGAGTGAGCAAGGAGTGGGAGCAGCATACACTGAAGTGCTCAGGAAAATCTACGAGAATTCTTTAGCTTACGTTAACATCGGCGAATCAACCCAAGAATTCCGCATCATGAGGGGTGTCAAGCAAGGCGAGCCCATCTCCCCAAAACTGTTCTCTGCTGTATTGGAAATGGCTATGTCAAAGCTGAGCTGGGAAGGTAAGGGAATTAGAATTAATGGAAGAAGGCTTACCAACTTGAGATTTGCTGATGATATTGCCTTACGGCCAAAGACTTCGTAGAGCTCCAAAACTTAGTTACAGATCTTGCATCGGAATGTCAGGTGGTTGGCTTGAACATGAACCTTTCCAAAACAAAAGTAATGTCCAACAAATGGGTCCCAGCTGGAGATGTGAAAGTCAAGGACAGTGTATTAGAAGAGGTCAGTGAATATGTCTACCTTGGCCAGATTATAAATATGAAGGGAGACACAAGGCCAGAAATCTATCGACGCATCAAGCTTGGCAGGCAAGCATTTGGGAAGAATTAAACAGTATTCAGATCAAAAATGCCAGTAAATCTGAAGAAAGCAGTATTTGATCAATGCATTCTTCCTGTGATGACGTATGGCTGCGAGACATGGACACTGAACTCATTTATAAAAGGGAAACTTAGGACAGCACAGAGGGCCATGGAGAGATCAATGCTGGGCTATACAAGAAAGGATAGGAAAATGGCAGATGACATCCGGTCTGTGACGAAGGTTAATGACATCTTAAGAGACAGTAGGTTCCTTGAAATGGCAGTGGGCTGGCCACGTCGCAAGAAGAAAAGACAACAGATGGACGAAGCTAGTACTGGAGTGGAGTCGGGTCGGGTCCGAAAGAGCGTCAGAGGCCTAGAGGAAGACCACCAGACAGATGGGACAAAGACATCAAGAAGATCGCTGGTAACACCTGGCAGAGAACTGCCCAAGACCGTCCCACTTGGAGAAGACTGCTGAAAGCCTACCTGAATCCACGACTCGAAGACGCCACATCATGTAATGATTGAATTGGCTGATGATGATGATGATGTGATATAAAGCACCATTTTCGATCTTTTCTTTATGGAATTCCTACTTTCTGCGACTGTTTCCATCTATGATACCGCCATATCGCTGAACAGAGTCGTTAACAAAATCATCAGGGACGAGCCATTGTCATCTAAGGTATAAACAGATAGCAGCAATGACGGAAATAGACGGAGGCGACCGCCGGCCGAACAAGATATGCGCAGAAACATCGCAGTGTTGGTGCCGACACTTCCCAACCAAGTAGCTGGTCGACCTGCCTATGACGCGATTAGGAGGAGCGTAGTTCGCTAACCCTGCAGGCGTTCAAATCTTATCGATACTATGGAGGTCACTGCTATGCAACCTGGCGATACATTTCGCTTGAAGAATAGGAAGTGAATTAGTGGAATGGTAAGTTTTTATTCGGTTCGTGAAGCTGCATCTGATATCCAAGTCGATAGAGCAATGAATGCCGAAGACAGGGAACAAAGATTCCAATACCAATCGCTACACCCTTCAGCGCTTCAGAAAAATGGAACGGTCCTTTACAGATAACAGGAAGGGAGTCGTTGGTAGAACTGAAAAAGTTAAAACAGTTTTCACGACTGGGATTCAAACATGGATCCCTGCCTTTCGTGGGCAAAGCCCATGAGAAAGAACGTTTAGTATCAGTCCGTGAGGCGTGCTCAGGACGAGTTAACAGGTAACTGGCTACCGGCAAAAGGCAGGAAACTCAGTTCGAATCCCAGTCTAGCACATAGTTTCAACTTGTCACACACATTGCACTAGCTACCGTAAAAAATTAATTTTTAGCGATCAACGCTGATTCTTGAGTTACCTAGGAGTGCACGTAGGCGCTGCGTTGATGGTAGGCAGTTCATTCACTTACGGAAAGCTAGCGTCAGAGTGGCGCTCAACGTACGAAAGCGATACAGGGCCCACGGGTGATCGATAGGCGCAAACGAGCGCAACCGCGGGCCTTTGCGGCGCGGCGCGCTCAGCTGGTCCGGGAAGCGAATTAGCCGCGCCGCGACATGAAAGAACACTGCCGCCCCGCGTCGCCCACGCACCAGATGCAGGGCGCCTGGAGCACCGCCCTGCCAACACGCACACAGCTGTACTCCGTAAGCCGCCTTATGGTGTGCGGTGGGAGGTACTACTGACAGCACTGTAGTTCCTTCACGTTGTACTCGTGAATCGAGCGCGAGAAGAATCCTCTTTCTTGTGATGATCATTTCATGACATGACACCGACCAAACACCATCGAGACTGGGTTAATATAAAATACAGAAACGTTAAGACAGTGGTTCCAATGTTCTACACACTCCCTCACTCCTCCCCACACAATATTCATACATACAACCACGTGAAAATGGCACGTAAGTCTTTGTTTGGGATGATGATCAACTTACGCATCGCATTGGCTTGAATGTCTGTTATGTGACCAATGTGTTGAACCTTCAGGAGAATTTCTGGACTGTGCCGTTTTGTCATAGGTTCATATTGCTACGTAAATTGAAGGGGGTGGGGGAGGGAAGGATGTATAGATAGCAGCTGCATCGCGACTTTATGCGGAACCAGTGGCGACGAATGAAACTGTGCCGGACCGGGTCTGGAATCGGGGGGTCTCTTGCTTACTAGGCAGTTGTGTTAACCACTGCGCCATCCGGACACAGTGTTCATCGCAAATGCACGGACTGTCTACTGCTAATGAGGATAGGTGGGGCTGAGTCGGTTGGGGAGCGGATGGCGCAAGGTTTACAGCAACTGCGTAGTAAGCAAGAAATACCTGATTCGAATCCCGTTCCGACACACATTTTCACTCGTCGCCGCTGACTCCGCAAAATGTTTCCATGCCGCTGACAACAATAGTTCCTTCCCTTCCCACAGCATGTATCACAGCTGCGGATACCGGACACGTCCGAAAGGACACCAAACATTCATATAAGATAGTCCTGGCAACAGCAAGTCTGTCAACCGTGATGATTTCCCAAGAAAAAAACTGCCGCATTTTGCATTGCCATTGCCATTAAGTCGCGGCAGGCGGCCACATTTCCTCCTTTTTGTTCGTGATTTGAAAATATGCTGCACAAACTCTGCACACACTTTTCTTCATACATCCTAGAGAATGTCGTCAACACATTTAGAGATAGCGATTTGACACGCAACAACGTTGCCACACTATGTCCACATGTTCACTACTTAACACTGCCTGTCCACAACTGACTGCTGGAATGCACATCTGTTGTTTACAATTGTTAGTTCAAGTTGCCATCGTAGTTACGGCGCTGACGTTGCTTATGCGCCAAGAACTAAGTCTTGTCTCTCAGCTTTTTCGCCGGACGGTGTATGTGGCAAGAAGTAGCGTGTTGCTTTACGCTTCTTGGAACATACCTAACATCTCATTATTTTGACTGTAAACTTCTCCGTAATGCACAACGCCTCTCTTCTAACCTTCGCCACTGGAGTTTCATAAGAGTCCCCGTAAGCCTTCGGCGTTTTATTGTTTTCAGCTAACTGGAAATAAGACCTGAGAGCGTGCTGGCCAAGGAAACTGCTACACGTTTTGCGGGGCAAGTTGAGTTTCACGGGCAGTGTGTGGGCAACAACACATCACTTTCCTGTTGCAAGAACAGCAAAAAACCTGGTCTAACAAAATTCTGCACGTACCAAGCGTTGGTTTGAATCCCTTCCAGTAACACCAAAGGTGAACGAGACTTGCCCTGGGGTGGGGCCTGTGTGTCTTGGACGAATGCAGTCTGCGAGACAACGCTCACCAGCTCTACATCGTACACGCAAACGACCGTCAGTTGCGTACACGCAGAATCTGCCTTCATCGCCGAAGATCACGGCGCACCATTCCATCTTCCACGTGAACCTCTGACGGCACCAGTCGAGCCATGCACATCGATGCTATAGCATGAGTGGAAGATGCGCTATAGGTGAATGTGGCCATAGTCTCACTGCTAATAACCGGTTCGCACCATTTCATGTTGACACGCCTGGGCTCACAAGCTCTCTTTATGTGTGATGTGGTAGGTGTACGATCCGCCACTGCTGCCCTTCAATACGAGGATCCCGGTGGGCGTCTGTGCTGCGTGGACGTCCAGAACCTCGTCTACGGTTTTGAGGATGTTCACATGAGCATCGTTGCACAACTGACACAGTACATCCAACTTGTGCGGTAATTCTCCGAAAAGATCGTCCCGCCACTGGAAAGGCCACAATTTGATCCATTTCAAACTCGCTCAGTTGGCTGTAAAAAGCACGAGTGCGTCTCCATGGCATGGTTGCACCACACTGAGCCTTGTGGCTGTGAGCATTATTAAAAGGTAGACATGGATAGTTCTCTGGTAGCTTTGCTACTACACTATTTGTCGGCGGAAGATGCTGAAACCTTTATCGATACATCCCTTATCACCACTTGGTATACAAGTATGCCGTCATCGGATCAAAGTCGACGTCGTCTTTCCAGACACACTTTTTTCCGGCAGTGCGTTTCATAAAAACAGTTGGAATAATTACACTGAAATTCAAAACGTAATTCGTGAGTACTGAAGACAAACATCTAAATGGATGTCTTTTACTTATCTTTGGCTAACACTTACTTAGCACGGTAGTAGTCTTAATGGGGAGTTTATAACTAAGAGTTATAACTTGGATTTCTTAACGAAAACCAGACAAAATGTATTGAGATGGAATGCTGAAGATTAGATGGGTAGATCACATAACTAATGAGGAGGTATTGAACAGAATTGGGGAGAAGAGAAATTTGTGGCACAACTTGACTAGAAGAAGGGATCGGCATCAAGGGATCACCAATTTCGTATTGGAGGGCAGCGTGGAGGGTAAAAATCGTAAGGGAGACCAAGAGATGAATACACTAAACAGATTCAGAAGGATGTAGGTTGCAGTAGGTACTGGGAGATGATGAAGCTTGCACAGGACAGAGTAGCATGGAGAGCTGCATCAAACCAGTCTCTGGACTGAAGACCACAACAACAATGGACGTAATAAAATTTACATCTAATGAAAAGATCACCAGCGATGCCAGCTTCAGTTTATTCTAAAATATCCGCCTTAGTTACGGAATTTGAATGTACTGCAAACCTGAAGTCACTCCATGACAACTGCGTACGACAATGGATATTGAACTTCATTGAGAAAAAAGTCCAAATTATTTAAATATAATGCACACAGGAATTTTGGCTTTCCCGAACGAAAGGATAAGGTACATCCCATTCACGACCAAGCACTGTGTGAACGTTCTACTGGTTACACATGGAACGATGAAGATTGGAGTAGCTGCTCCGTATCCAAATTTAGGTCTCGCATGGTTTCTGCCGAATTCTTCTCACGTAAAGCAGGAGGAATTCGTTCAACTAGGCTTCGGTGCGTTCACTCATTAGTCCGCATAAGAGCTACCGTTCGGATGAGCATGATACTGACGAAGCATTAAACAAAAATTTGCCTTCCAGCAGCAGAATTTTGTCCGAGATTGGACAGGAATACGGACTCTGGAGAACAGGCAGCCGACCTGTCAGTAGCTTTGCAAGGCAGGCCGGTGTCGACTTGGCTTGCGCGGTGAACTGCCCTGGCAACGAACGCATCAATCACTGGCGGCGCGGTCCATTTGTCAGCGGGGTTGCCGGCCCTCACTGGCTCCCTTCTCACTCCCATTACTAACTGACACAGTGGGTTTGCTTCTGGCCGCCCTCGCTGCAAAACAGCCTCGCCGAGAAGTCCTACCCGTGACTTCGAAGCGAGGGATTCTTACGTTTGCCAAAATTAAGAATAGAATGTTATCAAGATTTGACGACATAGCGCGTGCACGGAAAATGGACACATAAGTGTCTGAAGAAGCCAAAAATTATTCTATAGCCACCCTCCTAAAGACGCAGCATCACGGGAGAGCCTCTGTGGAGTTTACAAGGCGTATATACTATCCCACAGGAAGTAGAGTTTTTAAATTTCAGAGACATTACGGTGGAGCAATTAGTAACGTAGTGCTCCAGGGCAGGAAGGGTATTTGAATTGTCGGCCTCCAGAATGCTAGGCTAGTATCCTACGAGCACGCTCGCTTCATAAACGTGCAGTATTCTAGCTTGTGGCTATACATGATTTGCAACCTAGTACCGGTATGGTGGGTATTAGAAAATTTGTGCACACACGCGACATATAACTTGAACATTCCACAGTAGTATCAATATCTCGTTCCCGATTGCACGATGGTGCTCGATCCTGAAAGTAAACAATCAGAATGGTGATAGCTGATGAAATTTCCCTATTTTTAATTTCACTGACATGGACTGGAAGTGATGAAATATTTTCTTGTCACCAAAATGTGCGCCGGCCTCCTGGATTGAAGTGTAATGGAAGGACACCTGATGTGCATCCATACTTTTTCAGTTATCTCTAACAGATGCGTCGTCGTTCTTCAAGACAAAGATTTCGAACTACTGCAGGAAGTTCAGTGTCGCAGACTGCGTAATTTTGGGCTGTGTGTGATTTCACTGCATTGAAGCGACCGAGTGACCTTTGTTTATTTTCTTTCTACTAGATTATGCTAAGTATGCAGTTCGTGAGCTGGGATAGAAACTTAACACAGTGCGTCCAGTTATTTCAGAATTTAACCATCTGTAGCTAAGGCGTCGCAGCTACTTGTTTGCCGCCTTAATATGTTGCCACCTAGCCAACATGATCATGCCAAGGAGTACTGTATTTAGTCTCTCACTGGTATTACATAGCTCACAAAGGTCACAGTAGCCTCTCCACTAACTGGACTACAAGGTAAGGGAAGGATCAAGTCATGTGTCTACTATGGGATCATACCTAGGTTTTGCCTTAATTTATTTAGGAAAAACGTGTGTAACTTCAACCACAACGATCAGAGTAGAATTTCGACCCTGTTCTCAATTACTATATGTCTCGCCGAATATGAAGCGGGTGAGCCTACCGGTCTCTCGCAGCCCAAATCAGAGTATTCACGTTGGCGTGGCTCCAGGCTTAAGTGCGCGACTTCAGACCTAGGGGCTCAGGGTTCCAATCTAATAGGCAGTACTTTTTTTTTCCATTGCCTGGGACTGTGTGTTTACACTGAGGTATTAATTTCGTAATTTATTTACTGGTCTCGCGTTCTCCGCCGGTTTACTGCAAAATACAGTAGGACAAAAACGTACCCTTGTGTCCCAAATAAATGAGTATAAGCTCCCGAACCGCATCATTACCAGTAAGTAACTTACGCTTCCTCAATAACATTATGACTGTAAACAAAAAGGGAGAAAAGGAAGGAAGGAAGGTTCAAAATGGTTCAAATGGCTCTGAGCACTATGGGACTTAACATCTATGGTCATCAGTCCCCTAGAACTTAGAACTACTTAAACCTAACTAACCTAAGGACAGCACACAACACCCAGCCATCACGAGGCAGAGAAAATCCCTGACCCCGCCGGGAATCGAACCCGGGAACCCGGGCGTGGGAAGCGAGAACGCTACCGCACGACCACGAGATGCGGGCAAAAAAGAGGACAGCTTGGCTTGCTTACAGAGAGGATTTTGCAATTTATACATTTACAACAGATCACGTTTACAAACGGTGTTCGAAATTTTCACCGTTTGCTTGAATGCAAGTATTGCATTGCTCAATCATCTCTTTACACGCGAGATCGAAAATACCGTCCGTATTTTGGATGTGATGTCGCAAGTTCAATAGCTGTCATCCATTTTGCGGGTATCTCCCGACATTTGTGACCCCGTGTCTCTTTCGTGTACATGCCTCAGAGTCATCTACATCGCCATAAGGGTTTTTAAAGGTTAACAAGAGTCACCCTTTATGTAAATTTGGAATCAACTGTCGAACGTCAAAGAACGTTTGCAGAGATGTTAATTGTGACAACTTGCTAGTTGTTACTGTGTACTGATTTTTTCGTGACAGTTTGAAATGAAATTAGCACCGCTGGTCTCGCTGCCCGAAGCGCCCCTCGCGTGCCAGCAGCCAGCTGAGCAGCCCCGGCCAGGGGTCGCCCTCTCGTGTGATGTCGGCGCCGCATTACGGCTGGCCAGAGCCGTCTGGCCGAGATTTTACGGCGCGCTGGCAGCGAAGCCACAGCCGCAGACATCGACCGACAGCGAGCCGGCCTCTAACGGCCCGTGTCACTCGTTTACAACGGACTGGCGGAAAGAGCACGCCGTCTGCTTACAGCACGCTGCACCGCGATAAACAAGCGTGAAAAAAAGTTAAGAGCTTAATGTTCCATGTACGATCACGTCATTGGAGACGGAGCACAAGCGCGAACTGGAGTAGGAAATCGACCGCGCCATTTTTTAGGAATCACCCCAGCATCCGCTTTACACAATTTAAGGAAATCGCGGAAAACTTTAATCTGGATGGCCTTAGGGGGATTCGAATTGCCCTACTCCTGAGTGTCAGTCCAGTGCTTTAATCACTGCACCACCTCGCCCAGTCATTTGCACTCGGGACCAAACCTGGACTTTCTGATGTGGGTCAGTGTCTTACGATTGCATTATCTTGCGCGGGCGACAGATTTTCATACGGTAGAAGAAATAAATTTACAATGATGCTGTTATGATTTTCGTCCTTACTATCCTAGTACGATATATTTTGCATTGGAAAGGTAATTTATTTCTATCGACATGTTGCTTCCATTACGCATGAAATAATGAAATACGATCTTTCACTTCGATTATTTACCGAGCGGTGACACGGTCCTGTGAATCGTGTACGCTGAAGAAACAACCGTTCGTCACTGGTCTATTGCAAATGTGTCCATGGCACGTGATCCCAAGACGTGTAAGGAGTAACGAAGGCAGCTCGGGTAGCGTTCCCACAGCCCGCGCGATCGCGCGATGAAACAGAACGCGGATACTCCATTTTCAGATACCTTAAATCACTCCTATACAGTAGCAAACAATGGAATGTTACCCGAATGAAAACAGTTCAGTCTACACGAAATCAATGCTGCAAGCGGCGCTGTGTACTTCGCACTGATGTACCGCTAAATTAATTTGGGAGCACATTTAACGGCTATACTGTTGTGATATCAGAATTTATTTATATTATCCTTCAGTGTTGCTGAATATTACAGGCTGGGTCTGTACTCTGTATCTGCTGACGGTGAACTCTAAATAATACAGTTCCTTCCTCCAACAACTTACGATTCACTGAATGGAAGCACACCAGTACTTTTAATAAAAATTCAGTAATAATTCTAGGAATGTTGTCCATTGACCTGGCAATCTATATGGATTTATAGTTGTTAATAACTAAATACGGGGCCGGCCGAGGTGGCCGAGCGGTTCTAGGCGCTACAGTCTGGAACCGCGCGACCGCGCAGGTTCGAATCCTCCCTCGGGCATGGATGTTTGTGATGTCCTTAGGTTGGTTAGGTTTAAGTAGTTCTAAGTTCTAGGGGACTGATAACCTCAGCAGTTAAGTCCCATAGTGCTAAGAGCCATTTGAACTAAATACGAACAATGTTCAAATGGGAAAGAGAAACAGCGCAAATGTAAGTGGGCTACAGTTATAACTTTTGTGCAATCAGGAACGCTCAATTAAGAATAAGGAATTTAAAATGCTTTTCAGACTCTCACAGACTGTGTAGTGTATGCAACACACATGGAACAAGCACCGGTAATATATGCTTAAAATGTTACTTTCCTCACAGTTATAATCCGTGGCAATTAACTTTTCCATTTACGGTGTACCTACTGAAAGCAAACGCATATCGTAAGTATCCCATAAAACACCAATTAAGTAGCTTCTAACTTCATCCAAGATTTTTTTACCACACACTGATCTTACTTTTAACAGGTCTGTTGTTCTTTTTAGGCTGCATATACTGAAATTATTCTTTAAAATGGTCCTCACAGCTGTTGTTGAAACATAGTGCTCATTAACAAATACTACAGGTCTTGAACATTACGTTTGACAGCAATTAGTCTGGTGTACATTATCAAAACTATATTTTAATTTATCCAGCACACTGCAGTGAAAAATGGCTAGGCGTGTTTTGCGAATGTACAGTTTAATTAAAGCAGGGTTTACAGAAATAACGGCGTTACTTACGCTATCTTTTTCCCATGTCTAGTACTGAATGTCCAAATGGAACAATGCGGTAGGAACTAGAGATGGAGGCAATCCAGAATAAAAGTACTGGAACAATTAGTACTAACAAACGATGGGCAGTAAAAAACACTTCTCCAACTCGCTTTACACTATAAGCGATATGGGCGAAATTAGCGACCACTAAACAGACTTGAAAGCCTAATCCAATAAATGGAGAGGAAGGATAATAATTATTGTATTTACGTTGAACGCTTTACAGTCAAATGCTCAGAGCACATCAGTTATTCTCCGTATTAAATGTGTGTTCAATTATGTGACGAAGCTGAGCAGCTAGATTTGGATACTACCTGTGTGTTATTGAAAGACAGAGCAAATCTTGAGTAGTGTTTTATTTCCAAAAAAATAGTAGTAGACAGTTACAAAAAGTAACGTACTGAAGAGTTCATATGTTCCAACTCATTTAGCACGGTATTCCAAGACGTCAACAATGATTAATAGGTTGACATAGCTACCCTTGTTCCGAAAACAACAACAACAACAACAACAACAACTACTACTACTACTACTACAACTACTGCACTTCAACGGCTCTGTGTGGGCAGATACGGAAGCGTGTAGACAGTAACGTTCACGGAATTAACGTTCACGGAATCTCTAATCTCTCAAAATTTTTCAGTCCAGATAGCGAGCTACGACAGGAGCTATTTATCTCGCAACGGCCGACGGCGAAATATTTTCGTCGTGGTTGCATCCGAAGAATGCAGTGAGATACCGGGTCGAAGAGCATAACTCGTCCGTAAGCAGCTATCCAAGAGTCCACACCAGCATAGCGTGAATGCCGCGATAAGGCTGCAACTGTTTCGAAACGGACAAGTATTTACTGGCCATAACTATGGTTATCTGAACCACACTTATCCAGCAATACCACGTATCAACAAGTTGCTTTCTAGACTTTAGCTTCCACGTGCCTCCAGCTCCTCCCTGAGACACACACACACACACACACACACACACACACACACACACACACAAATTAAGGTAGTTTGAAAATTTCAGGAGTGAGAAAAGCAACACGTCTGTACAATCTTTATGGGTGGTTTTGTGGTTTTAGGAAACTGTAAAAACGTTGTCAACTCCCTGACGTTCACTAGGTCCACGCAATTTTTGCACGGCGTTACGTGTCAGGGCCTGGCTCGGCCACATTCCAGCTAAAAATAAAGCGACTAATTTTAAAGCTGAACGTAGCCCGACGAGAGTCAGGAAAATTAAAATTAGATGGCCACCCTGTCGGCGAAACTGTTACGGGTGTGCTACCGGTAACTTCGTGCGAATTCTCGATATGAGTGTTGCGCGCTGACTGTCACTGTCACTCTCACGCTTTCTAATCGTTACAAGAAAGAAACCTACAGTCAGAGTGTGTGTAGAGGGGTTCACAAAATTTTAATGTTAATTTAAAAGCAGTAGTAGTTATTACAGGCTGTGCTCAGATACTGTTTCCATCTGTGAAATATTTAATTGGTAAATAGTTTCTCAAAAACTGATTACTTGCTTTTTTCTATTTCGTCAAGTTTGGTCGCTTTACTCGTATAATGGAAGATCATCGCCATTTGTGTCCAGCAAACCGTTTGGTACGTAAGAACGTTTTTACCACATTCGACCTAACTATGGTTATTTGAACCACATTTATCCAGAGATACCACTTAACACTTTTTTATTCTAGTAGTAGCGTTATCTTTTGCAGTCCGTACATGCAACCGAAAGACCCTGTATAGATCAGAATCCGTAGTGGCCACTGAAATCTTTACTGGAAACGTCGTTAAGCGATTGGTTATAGTATACATAAAGCAGGGTCATGTTTCTACTCTTGCATGAGAAAACGTAACACTTCGAGAGCGCAATTCTACGACTTATGTCCATAGTAAGGACTACATGGGACGAACATTATCGACGAAAAGAGAGAGAGAGAGAGAGAGAGAGAGAGAGAGAGAGAGAGAGAGAGAGAGAGAGTAGCGGGCGGGGTAGGTTCAATCGAATTAAATGATTGACGGTGCGGTAAGGAACCCGTAGTTTCACCGGAAGATATCGGCATATTTTCGGTATTAGTTACCAAAGACATTCATTCTTTTATTTCAGTAAACAATCCTACGATGAACTTGAATGAAGGTTCCTACGGAAGGACAGGACTGTTTTCCTTGAACACTGATAAGCTAATAAGAGCTCTTTAATGATATTAGTGTAATTAAGGAAATGCCACCATACGTTAGAATCTATTACGAACTATGTATTTCTCTTGAGTCCCCGTTCACCGCACCGAAGTGAAATACCCCTTGAGATTTATATGGGTTACGTTTTAACTGTAGGAGGTCAGAACGTGCCGCGCCTTTGCGTATGCAACCAATCCTTCAAGATAGCTACGCGGGTTGCTTGTGATCAGGGGCTACATATTACACGATACCAGTAGAACCGAGCCCCAGTGCGCTGAGTACCACAGAACTGGAGACACTTAAATGTTGACATAGTACGACAGACTTCTGAATAGAAAAAGAAACTTCAGTAATACCACACTGTGTTTATATGCACTGACATATTTTGATACAATACACACAGCGTCTTCACATAGACGTTGCAGCCTACAAACAAAGTATGTTGCCAGTCTCTTTATACCAAGACCAAAACGGTCACAGCAAACACCTGGACCAGTATTGATCGGCCTCCACCATCACTTGCAACAGCTTCTCCGTGCTCATCTCTATCAGGCAATGTCCGGAGTGCGAGGCCATAGATCTGCGTTGCCACTCCTCTTTTCCGCGTGTTCCAGGAAACTCGCATGAGGTGGTTGTAACTCTGAACTATTCGAAATTCACGGCCGTCAAGCTCTGTAATCGTCGTTAAATACTATTTCAGAAGTTAGAAATGTTATGACTTTTCACAGACAGCAAGGTGTCTATGAATGTACAGTTTACCGCATTGGAGTATCTATATTTACAAATAAATGGTGAATTTGAGAAGTTTTATCACATTCTCGCAAAAATTCGTGAACACTTAATCGCTAACATACTCAACGTTTACAGATTCCCGAGGCTGTATTTAGAAAGAATATTTGTTTTGTGTTTAGGAAGCTGATTAATTCTAAGTATCGTTTGCTCCTGGTTTATTGCATCTAACGAGTTTGCACTGAAGTGACAGTCTATAAGGAACAGGAAACATCTTTTCACCCGTCACAAGCCAGATTTCGTTCAACAAAGAAGGAACAAACTTATCAGAGCTACTTACAGAATCTGTTTTTAAATGGTCATCGGTCGAGGGACACTGTGTAACAGACGAATAGTCTGCCACAGCAACGTCGTCTAAGAAATTTCGTAAATTCCTTAAGAAGCTCAAATTCAGCCTGCCGTTTCATACAGCAAGAGCTGATCGTAATGTTGTGCGACAATCCTACATATCAATTAACTGACTTCTCAGTTTCCCTTTTTTTCCATTCACGTAGTTTGGTAGAGAGTCCTTCACCATACCCATCGCCATTAAATGTACATACAAGTACTAAACCGAAATATACATTTAACGAGCAACTAATTCTGATCCAAGTTGTATAATTATACAAGTCTTCTATGGAGTGGATTGAATTGTCACGGCAAGATATTGTCATTTTTATTTGTAGTTTGTCCATTTATAAAACTCGCGACATCACCAGTAAAACTATTTCATCTTCTTGGATATGAAACAGCGGTTCATTCATATGTTATTAGAAAAATGTCGGACCTAATAACCATCCTTGCATTATAAGCGTAGTGATTATTCCGCATCTGAAGGTATGAGTGTGTTCTATTGTTTTTTTCTGTTTAATATGACACACTATCTTATTTTAATTAGATACTTTGAAACACAGTCACCACCCCAAGTAAACTAAAGTTACAGCAAAGTACTGTTGGAAAGTATTATAACAGAGTAAAAAAGCCTCGGGGCTGAAAACATTGTCTTCCAAGAATACAGCTAGGAGCATTATCGACTGAGTGAAGTTTTTTGTTCTCGCTCTTGGTAATCGAGTAAGAGGATTTTGTCTTTCTTTCCGTTCTCGTGGGAACAGAAAGAACTCGCGCGCATCTCAAGAGACACGTCACGCCAGAAAAGCACCCACGCTTCTTCATACCAATCTTTTGAGCAGCAAGTGGTGTCAGCCTCGTCCTGGCTCTATCCAGACAACAAATTGCTGGATGTCGGGACTGTCACTTCTCGCGAAACTAATTTGTGGGTACTCTGTAGCTTACAAATCACTCGGTTGTAAAGTTGCGTAACACACACAGAACCATCACTTACTCGACATACACAGAAGAGTCAAAACATTATGACAAAGTGTTTTTTTTTTCTCTCTCCCCGGATATATGGTGGAATCGGGCTATGCCGTCTACCAGGCAAACGGTTGCTCGAAACATACGCCGCAGCCACAGATGCGGAACTGCGGATGAAGTGTTATGAACCGGAGCATTCACCTCAGTACCCATGGGACCTGTAGCAGCATTCTAAGGAGACTTAACAGCTGTGGAGTACGTGATCCTTGCTGTGATCTGTGGTCCACCTGCTTCTCTCGATGCCTGACGTCTCCCCGACGCAGATGGCATCTTCGAGCACGGTAACTGTTCGTGGAGCATGATAGTGATATCTTTATGCCTTTGCCACCAAATTCGCTTGATCTGGAACAAATCTAAGCCTTTTCGGCCGTCAACTCGTCACCTATAAACCATCGGCCTAAAATTTACGGGCGTAGCGTAGCCCTGTGCGTTTCACAAACGCCTGCAAACCTACGACTTGTCGAATCCAGGCCACGCAAAAATGCTGGTATATTGCGTTGAGAAGTGGATCGACACGCTATTAAGCAGAGTATCAGGATTTTGTGACTGATCAGTGTATGCACACGTTTGCGAATCTTACTTTCTGTTACATCTCGACCAATAACAGGAAGACTACGAGCATGGAAGTTTTATGCTAGTTTCTTCCACCATCAGCGCGAATTTTTCAGTCCATTGGCCGCCAGCCATTCACCTTTTTCCCCCGACCCAGATAACAACAAGAGTTGAGCACTACTTCCAGCCTCGTGTTTGCAAGCCACCAGAAAAGCACTACACGCAGGGTAAGACAGGTGTGCAGCTGTCAGTGCGGAGACTGCTGCACTGCCAGCTGACCTTGGTTTACAGAATGGGTGCACAGCCACAGGTGATTGCTTCAGACGTCTTTGGATGGTTATTACAGTTTTCAGAACGAATTTTCATTCTGCAGCGGGGTCTGAGCTGATTTGAAAGTTCGAGAGATTTAAACCAGGTGATGCACTGGGACTCGAACCTATGAGCTTCCCCTATCGCGGGCAAGTGCTCTTCCACTGAGCTGTCTAAGCAACACTCTCGACCCGCCCTCACAGCTTCCCCCCAATACTTCTATTACCTTCCAGACTTGCACTCCTGGAAGGGCGGATATTGATGAGAAATGGTTTAACAATAGCGTAGCATATTATTTCCAAAATGAATTTTCACTCTGCAGCTGACTACGCGCTGGCGGAACTAACGCTGTGAATCAGACTGTTTGGTAAATATAGTTCTCACAGCTTTCACGCAACCTTTCGTAGCTTCAGACTTGGCGTTTAAGACAATGTTTTTTCTAACCTGCTATCAGAAATACCTGCACTGATTACAGCGACTGTGGTTCCCATCAGTGCCACTTGCCGGATTGCTTCAGAAGTTGGATGTGGGCTAACTGGATCCTGGACAATGGTGGGTTCCTTCACCGAAAAGCTGCGAGGGTAGAAGAACAATACAGTGGCTTCTGCCGCTGTACTATGTTGTAAAAGCATGAGCATTACCCCTTTAAATTTTACAGCGCATATGAAACGTCAGCAGAAGCCGTAAATGCGAAGCAGGTAAAGACTTTTGTTTGTACTTTTTCTAACGACTATACAGGATAGGCCAGCGCCCATGAAATGCTGCGGCCACGTAAAGTATCGTGGAATTCTGCAGCTAGTTTGTTACATTCAAACTGCTGCAGAGTATCGAGACGCTATTATCTGTTGCGAGAGGAACTATTCCGTCGGCCGTAAGTACCAATGGACTGTAGAGGATCCACAAGCAACTCGTTCCAAAAAGCACAACAGTCAGCTCTGAGAATTGGCCAAACAAGTCACGCGCAGTCGTCTCCTTTACGGGGCAGTATCCATACAGATCGTGTCGGCACCGAGGGAGCCGAGACAGTTTGGCGAGAATATGCCGCACACGTAATACTATCACGACACGTATTACTCGACAAAGCCAACCGCAGACCCTGCAGTAGCGAGAACTAAGGTGGTCACCGGACTAGTAGCTACACTCAAGTTGCTGCCTCGCAGTGCAGACACGAAAAGCCATCGCAGATAATGCCTTTGAGGGCAGCTACGAAGGCATGCTGTTAACGTTACTGGATTAATTGATTATCAGAACGCAAGAGAAGTGGCAGTGCCGACCGAAAAGGTGACGGAACATGAAAACAAAATGTTGAAGCTGAACAAGTCAATGGTGTACTGATTATGACAGGAGGGACACGATTCTCAGCGGCGTTCACTTCCAAATAAATATCCCAAAGAAGAAACGAAGTGCGCACAATAAATATCCCATTGACGATACGGATAATTGTAGCAGCAATTTCTGTGAAGTTATAAATGATTCATAGAAATATCAACTTTGCACAAACTTCGCAGCCTGGATTTAAGGACTAGTAAGGAAAGTGAGAAAATGTGTGATACCTACGGGGATTTACTTTAAATAAGGCAGATTTAACGTGTCATGTGCCCACGAAACAAGTTACAAAAAAGGCAATTTTTTATTAATTTTTACGGAACAACGAAGCATCGGAGTTAAGAAGGCCATTGATTTATCAAACGAAACGGGGATTCGTACGCAGTACTCTGTGAATAAGTATATTAACATTGACAGTATACGAACTGCCGTATCAAACAAAAATTTTTGGTCTATTGTGTTTTGGAGGTCATTGGTGTATAGATGTGTAGCGTGCGTCAACGCTCCACTTTTAAGAACACTTTTAGATTACGGTGCTGCCACCTCTGTTAGGTGCTGCGACCCAGGCAGATCTTCTCTCAGTCCATTCGTCCTGCAGTTTCACACAGATACGCAACTGTTTTGCCAGGAATATGATTCTGCAGCCCCCCCCCCCCCCCCCCCGCAACGACTTTCAATTTATTTACTTAATTATTCGAAATAACCGCGTAGATTACTCATTTATTTCAAATGATAAGATTATGCCACTATCTGCAGCTATGACGTAATTTAAATCTAAGTATTTCGCATGAACGAAAGTATATTTCTTCTCACCGTAAACTGCACCGCATTGGTTCGGTACCTCCTAAAAATCAACACGTTAACAGTACTTCACTTCGATTACTCTCAAAATCGTCCTAGCACAGCTGGAAGTCTGGTGGACACAGTCAAGTAGTTTTATTATGAAGAATTTTACTTCCGAGAAATGGTTCAGCAAAAATTAATTCCGAAATAAATCGCACACAGTGCACAGAAGGAACGTCGTTTCAGCAAGGATAACGCAACTGCATGCAGTTCGCATTCTATTACTGACACACCAACCATAGGGAGCTGAGGTGCGTCTACGAGTTACTAAAGATATGGCCACTATGTGCCTTTTTTCTCGTGCAATAGTACAGCCGCTTGGCACAAAAGCGCACGTCTCAAAATTGCCTCAACGCATGGAATTAACGCCTCCACAAGTTATCTCAATATATTTTAAATGAAATGTCATTCCAGAATTTCAGTATTCTGCTTAGGAAACTAAAGTGCGCACGTCTAGACAAGCGCACGTTACGCGTAATGCAATTTCTGCAGAGAATAAGGCTTGCTATAACGCTTCGTTGCCTGGAAGTCGAGTATTCACATTGAAGTTACAGCTACTAATTACATGGTTAGAAACAAAACCTTCGTGTGCAGAAAGAATTTCGACTGTACAGCTGAGTTTGTGCTGATGTGAAACTTCGTGGCAGACAAACTGTGTGCCGGACTAGGCCTACTGACTGACCTATCTAAGCACGACTCTCAACTCGCCCTCGAGGCTCTACTTCCGCCTGCACCTCACCTCCTACCTTCCAAACTTCACGGAAGTCCTCCATAGCCCGCGGGACAAGCACTTATGGAAGAAAGCATATTGCGGAGACATGGCTTCGCCACAGCTCTCATGCTGTAACGGTTAAAAACAAGACTAAAGCATCAGAATTAGTAATTAAAGCGATGATAATATATAGGAAACTGCAGTATGAAATAGACGATGAACAGAAAAATAGACAACATTTTTTTGCTTGCAAATAACAGGCTGTGTAATGTACAGTACATGTGAAACTATCAACACAATGTAACTGATAGTATTACATGAGGTACTTCTAAGATATTCGTTAGGCCCAGTATTTGTGTCCACTGGAAGTTCTGAGCTCTTAGGTATTGTGTTATTCCATCCATGCACCAAACATGCTGGAAATTTTCCCCTATGAGCAGAACACAATTTTATAACTGGAAAATTTAGCGTTAAAAAGCAACTTAAAATGCCAGAATATGTGAAATTTCTCTATTGTGTCACTTTGAAGGGAACTGCTTCCTGTATTGTGACCATGGCGCAAGGTAGGTAGGTAGGTTGGTTGGTTGGTTGGTTGTTTCGGGGAAGGAGACCTGACAGCGAGGTCATCGGTCTCATCGGATTAGGGAAGGACGGGGAAGGAAGTCGGCCGTGCCCTTTCAAAGGAACCATCCCGGCATTTGCCTGGAGCGATTTAGGGAAATCACGGAAAACCTAATCAGGATGGCCGGACGCGGGATTGAACCGTCGTCCTCCCGAATGCGAGTCCAGTGTCTAACCACTGCGCATGGCGCAAGCATGTGCCGGTTTGAAGACAACCAGGCGGATGCTGTTCGTGGTCTCTCTGCTGGTTGCAGTTCTGGGGTACTGTCATTTTTGCAATGAAGTATTTTAATAGTGATTTTTTCCTTGCACATTTAGCTACGTAGACTTAAAAGAAGCGTGAAGTAATACGGTAACTGGCACGGAACATTTTGAACCCAGTGAACTGTGACAATTTTGTCTTTTGCGGGTACATTTCATAGATAGCAAGTGCCAGTTAGTGTTTTAGAGTGTTGTGTTCTCTGAATTCCAATGCAGTTCTTTTATTATAAAAGACAAAGAGGTTGCACAACTGGCTCTAACCCTTTTTTATTGGTGTTACTGAAGTTTCAACAATTTGGCCATTATCAAAGACTTTAAGTGAATCAAGTTTCTTCAATACATGAGTCGGAACTAGCAAGTTCCCTAAACACATCGATTTGCGCTAATTACAAAGCATCAAAACACAAAAAATAGCCCTTTTGAGAAACCATGACTACTCAGAAGAGAATTCAAATAAAGTTTTGCCTGAAATAGTAGTGATTATGAAAAAATACAATGTTTTTGCATTGACCCTCCCTATTACACAGTTGCAATTGCACTGTGTTTCACTACCGTAGGTCATTCACTTCTTAACTGCTATACAGCAGTGCACATCAGTGTAATTTAATCTGTATGACAATAAGGACCGACGCATGAACATTGTGTTACGTCGTTACCACTACAAGGTCTTGAAAGTTATTTTGGTTATTTCTCTGAGTTGTCATGGTTTCTCAAATAGTTTTTTTTACCGCTGTGTAATTTGCACAAACCGATGTGTTGACGGAACTTGCGACAGTACATGTGTTTGATCATGTCTTAACAGCCGAAATTACAGCAAGACAAAGATTATAACGTCAGTCTGTTGCTATTGTCTTCAGTTAAAAGTCTTTTTTGATGCAGCTTCCCCCCCCCCTAGTCTGTCCTGTGCGCAAGCTTCTTAATTTCTGAACTGCAACTGCAGCCTACATCCATTTCAAAAGGTTTACTGTATTCGAGTCTACGTCTCCCTCTACAGTTTTCACCCGCACACTTCACTTCATTACCGAACTGACTATTCCTTGATGCCCCAAGATACGTCTTATCAGGCAGTCCCTTCTTTTAATCAAGTTTTATTATAAATTTCTTTTTTTTCCTAGTTAGGTTCAGAAATACATCAGCAATAGACTTCCTACGCCAGATTTATACTGCATGTCCACAAATTCATCTTCAAAATACTTTTTGTACGATTGTCATTCTGCATCTTGTGCCCCCTCTACTTCGGCCATCATCAGTTATTTTACTGCTCAAATAACAAAACTCATCTACTTGTTGCGTCATTCAAAAATTTCATAGTGGGCCAGGACACAGAAGCAACAAAATTAATTTTTGCTGTTGATTCTTCGCCAACAAGCAGAACACGGCAAGTGTCATGACTGTTTCCCAGGACCTTCGCCCAGTGGCAGAGGGGTTAAAATAAGCAAACACGTGTATCGGATTATCCATAGATACTCGACCGCCTCAGAGAAAATGACTGTCAAAATTTGCGAAGCAATTTAGGTGCCTCTTATCTCCCGATAAGTTCATCTAAAGCATTGGCACAGCGGGTAGCGCCGAGGCTTCACATATTTGAGCCCCGTGTTTCAAACCCGATTACTCTTTTCACTTTCTTTTTTATTTATATACCCATGTCCGCAGAACATTACTACGCGAATGTTTCTTGTCAAGTAAGGAGATAAAAGGGCATTATATTAATAGTAAAATTACAGCTGGTGCTTGACTGTGTCATTTTTATTATGTAATAAATACTTGTATGGTCCGTTTCTGTCTGCTCACTTTGAGGAATAATTCGAGGATGATGATTTTCCCTCATTGATTTCCTCAAAAGCCAAAACCAGCTAGACAGGTCATAATTGACTGAATACAAGACACAAGTTGCAAGAATAAACGGGTATACTTGCTGGCCGACCGAAAACCAACTCCTCGGAAACAAGGACGCAACATGACCAAATTATTTTTTTATTTTTTTTTTTTTGCGACACATAACAGGAATTTCACTGAAAACAAAATCTGTCTCATTCATTTATTGTTTTGCACATTCGTGTAGTAATAGTCTACAGACTTGAGTAGATAAACGAAAAACTAAAATGTAAACAATAATCGAGTTCCAAATACGGGACGCAAAAGCCAGCCGCTGTGCAACCACTTCGGCTGAACTAGCTACGAACTAAAAGGCATATACAGTACCCCAAAATTTTGACTGTCGTTTTCTCAGAAACGGTTCGAGTATCTGCGCATAATCCGAGCCAAATGTTCGCTAATTTTGACTCCCTCTTCCAGTGAGTGGAGTTTCTCTGAAATCAGTTTACGGCACTTGCTGTGTTCTTCTCGTATGAAACAACAAAACTCGACTAATCACACCGTTACTTTTTAGACAAGCTAATCACGCTTGTCTTGTGTGTGTTAAATGGCAAATGATACTGACACAAAAGACAGCGAGCTGAGTTCTTTAGCGCGCATAGTCTATTTTCGACGTAGAGGAAAACGGAAATTTGTGGTAAGTTCCTATGGAACCAAAGGGCTGAGGTCATCGGTCCCTAGGCTTACACACTACTTAATATAACACACACACACGCACACGCACGCACGCGCGCGCGCGCGCGCCCGCCCGAGGGAGGACTCGAACCTCCGACGGGGAGGGAGGAGAGGAAGAGGGGGGGGGGGAGCCTCGCGAACCGTGGCAAGGCGCCCTCAGACCACGCGGCTCGAATAGAACACGCGAGAAATGTGACCTTCCGGTACGTTGTTTAAAGCGCCAAGCGCAGTGCGGAGTTAAATCGAGGCAGCAACGATTGACTCAGTGTGAGAAGCTGTCTTTATTTAACAAGAAACAGGCGGTGGCAGCATGGAGGTCGGAAGCGCCTCGGGCGGCGGGTAATGGCAGAACACACAGATAAGCGAGGCCAGGGCAGGGCGGCTTACTTCAAAGGCGATGGCACCGGCCGCGCGATACATGTATATTTTAGAAGGCACGCACAGGGGGAGCGGGCCCCTGACGCTCCTGTAGCAGGCACGAAGCAGCAGGTACCATTGTGAGCGTTCTCAACAGACAACATTGATGCAGTTCACGGGTTCGAAATGGTTGGCTCACTTATCGCCTTTCTTGGTGCAGCTGTTACACTCTAGTAAAGGAACCAAAGAAAAATATGGAGCAGAAATTAAAAGGACTTGGGAGAGCAGTTGAACGGAACGGACAGTGGCTTGAAAGGAGGACATAAGATGAATATCAACTAAAGCAAAACAAAGACAATAGAATGTAGTAGAACTAAATCAGGTGATACGGTGCGAATTAGATTAGGAAACGAGACGAAGTACTACGCGAGTTTTGCAATTTGGGGAGCAAAATAACTGATTATGGCCACGTAGAGAAGATATAAAATTTAGACTGGTTATGGCAAGAAAAGCGTTTCTGAAAACCGTGTAGACCGGAAGATAGCAGAAGCTTTTTAAACATGGTGCTACAGAAGAAAGCTGAAGGTTAGATGGCTAGATCGCGTAACTAATAAGAAGGTACTGAACAGACCTGGGGAGAAAAATTTCTGGCACAACCTGACTAAAAGAAGGGATTCAAAAACATCAATAGATCACCAATGTAGTAATGTGCTTGTGAGGGGCTGACGGGGGAGGGGGAGTGGGGAACACAGGGACTAACCAAAGAGAGACACAAAGATATGATTCTAGTAAGCAGATTCAGAAGAATGTAGTCTAGGTTGCAGTAATTATTCGGAGATGAAGAGCTGTGAACAGGATAGAGTAGCATGGATAGTTGCACAATACCTTCCTTCTTAGAAAACAAGAACAACATGTAGCTAGTTGCCCAAGAATGAAACGTTTACATCGGCTCAGCCCAACACCTTAAACAATTTTAGGGAGGCAACACGATATTTAATGGAAGCTTCTGCAATTCATGATAAATAATAATTAAGTTGTAAATGTTTTTGGTATTGTGTGTGCTACACTGTTAGATTTAAATCCATCTCACTGGGAACGAACATTGAGAGTTCTGTTACAGAGGAACCTTATCCGATGTTCCCGACCGTTAATGTGTCTGGTAATGATTCAGACAAGGGATAGGCAAGTATCTGCTAGACTACAAGAATGGCTTCAGTGTTTGGCATAAGAAAAAAAAATGAAGAATTATCCTTCCCTTGCACACAGCGTCACGGTTGCGCAGGAGTGGTGTCTCGTCAATATACAGAGCTATTCTGCAAAAGCGGTTGCTCGAGTGTGCTGGTACTTTCTTGACCTTTGTATACTACTAGACTGCGGGAACAGACTAAATGAGTCTTTCGAACTTTGTCACAAGTTATTCTTGGCTGCCAGAGCTATCGTCTTGTGGACGTTCATATGAGTATAAGCTCTTCGAGATACGTCCGTTAAGTCGATACAAATAGGAACAAAATGTTTTACAGGTTGTTGTTATAGGAGGTTTGCTGAGTGATTCCTTGTAACTCATTCATTAATTATGGAATTACTGAAGTACTGAAGTACAATGTAACTGTGAATGACACTTTTTATATATACAAAACGAATTAGCTTCAAGAGAAAATTTAGCATCCCTCGAGTGTGCTTTTTGTTGTAGCACTGTTCAAGATGTATTGTGCTAGTGTAGTTCAAATCATCTCTGTAGCTTATAGTTATGCATGTGTGAGATAAATGACTGAGATCACCACCTGAAATTTCAGTCTTCATAATTTTGAGTGTATTCCGTGAAATACATCTTTCACCTTTGTTGAGCATTCCTGCGATGCACTCACAGTGATTATCGCATGACGAATAGCGTAGCTCTTCTCTGTCCGCTCTCTCAGTGGAACTTTGTGGGGATCCCAAATACCGAACATTAGTAAAGATTCGTTTGGAGGACGATTTTGCAATAACCTCCTTTGATGATGACTTGTACTGAACTATTCTATTGTTTCTATCACTTCCCATAACTCGATTTTTTGCCGTCGTTTTATGTTAAATCATTTGTGTGGCTACGCCTAGGTATTTGACTTTTGTAACGAAAGCACTGCAGTCTTGTAAACTAGACTGTACAGATAAACCTCAAAATAGTAAATCGGACATCTGTGTGAACGGCACTGCTCTTAATACAGGTTCATCCTTACAGCACTGCAGGTGCGTGAACAATCCGAGTGGTCTTCAATTGACCGCGGTGCACGAGAAAGGGGGTGGGTGAACGTCGTACATCTTGCTCGAAGATGGCCTACAGTACGGCGACCAGTCTCCAGTCTCGTCAGTGGTATCTAGAAGTATGGCCACACGTCTCTCACTCGATTGTGCCAGCTTGCGCATAGAATGCAGACTTCCAGTACACGCAGCCTCGATGCTCCTTCACTCTCAGATTCATCTCCCTCTGCATTGGGACGTAGCGAATCGCTACATTTCTTTAGTCACGCGACAAGATCACGCGACTGTTGGATAGCAATCGGTGAGCCATCACGTGAAGGCAGGTGATAAAACTACAAGCCGAGTGTAGTCCAGCCATGTGGAAAGATGCTGAGGCGGAACGAGTTCCACTGACGCGGGTCCGCTACATGTATGAAGGGCACTAATCACCGTGACAAACCATCCGTCGATCCAGAAATTGCACGACAAGGCCTCCCGCTCGAGGCAAATAATGTCACGGAGATTTACCAGTGGCAAAACTTTCGAAAAGGTGCGGTAGGAGGTATTAGTATCTCACGGAATTGAATCATTGGGAAAGATGCCACCTGGGATCATGAGTTTATGTATCTGATCATTCAACTGTCTCAGAAGTTCCCACGGAAGGCTGCCTGTCCATTCTATATGCGTCGCAGTAGAAGTGGAGAGAGAACCGTCGCGCGGAGTTAGATACGGGCGCGCACCGAGGAGTGGATTACGGAGATGAGAGCGGCCGCGGGCTAACAGAGCTGGGCGTGAGCGTCGCTGGCGAGCGCAGCCTCTGCTCTGGCGCTGCTGGCGGCACAAAAGCCGGCCGCCGCAAACACTGGCGCCATTCTGCGGCCCGCGGCCGCAATTCCGGTCATTAATAGTAATGAGCCGAGCTGCGAGCAGCCGGGGCTCGAGGGCTGGCCTCTGTTTCTCCCCCACTGCCCGCCTTGGGCTCATTCACCGCTCCCTCACGGCGTTTTCCTGGTTCCCAGGTCCGAGAGGCTCACAGGCGAACCTTCATCCGCGGGTCGCACAGCCTGTTTACGTTCGCAGTGTTGAGAGCCCCTCCACCAGCCACACCGGAGCCGATTTAACTGTATGTGTCTCTCCGTTACTCTTTGAGAGCTCACTGCACGCGGTCATTGCGGCGTATCTGCGCTTGCAACGCATTCAATTATGAGAATGTGTTCTAAGAAAAATGGAGTGTCGCGGTAATCGTGGTATATAGCGAGAAATTCGGAGTTTCGGTTCTACACAACATACGGAAATACACCTCACAATGACGTCGAAGTGCAACAACAACTCACAGACAGCAGGTGGCAGCACTAGCAATGGAGGATATACGTATATACGTATAACGCGTGTCGGAGGGACGCGGATGACAGTGCACTCGTTGTCGTAATACGGAAACGGAGCTATTTATCTGACGTCCAAAGGGCGTCATCATTGGCTTTCGGGCAAAGGATGGAAGCATTTCCGAAATAACAAAATGAGCAAACTGTTCATGTGCCGTATGGTTAAACCCCACCGTGCAAAAATGGCGCTGTGCAAAGCCGGTGCCAAGGCAACTGTGGTGCGACATGGGCCATAGATGATTGGGGTGAACGACAGGTACGGAGCTGTGTACGGGCGACTACGAGGGGCGTTTGAAAAGACCGTGCTAACAAAAAATGGTTCAAATGGCTCTGAGCACTATGGGACTTAACATCTGTGGTCATCAGTCCCCTAGAACGTGGAACTACTTAAACCTAACTAACCTAAGGACATCACACACATCCATGCCCAAGGCAGGATTCGAACCTGCGACCGTAGCGGTCGCGCGGTTCCAGACTGAAGCGCCTAGAACCGCTTGGTCATACCGGCCGGCTCTAATTTGTTGATTCCTTCCGAATAATAGGAATTGTCCAAGTCTGCAAAATAGCAATTAGTTGCTGCAATCACCTCCTCGTTTAAATAAAATCTTTGTCCAGCCAGCCATTTATTTCAAATTGTGGAACGAACAGTAGTCCAAAAGAGCCAAGTCTGGAGAATAGTGGGTATGTGAAACGAGTTGGAATCCTATTTCCATTACTTTTCCGACCACAACTGCTGAGGTGTGTGCTGCTGTATTGTCGTGATGGAAAAGGACTTTTTTGCGGTCCAATCGCCGGCGTTTTTCTTGCAGCTCGGTTTTCAAACGGTCCAATAACGATGAATAACATACACCTGTAATAGTTTTACCCTTTTCCAGATAGTCGATGATGATTATCCCTTGCGAATCCCAAGAGACAGTCGCCATAACCTTTCCGGCCGAAGGAATGGTCTTAGCCTTTTTTTTTTTTGGTGTAGATTCTCCCTTGGTAACCCACTGTTTTGGTCTTAGGAGTATAGTAATGTATCCATGTTTCATCCGCAGTGACGAAGAGACGCTTAAAGTCCTGCGGATTCTTCCTGAACAGCTGCAAACAATCCTTGCAACCCTTCAAACGATTTTGTTTTTGGTCAAACGTGAGCAATCGCGGAACCCATCTTGCGGACAGCTTTCTATATCCAAATGTTTATGCAAAATATTATGTACCCGTTCATTCGAGATGCCCACAGCACCAGCAATCTCACGCACCTTAACTCTTCTGTCATCCATCACCATATCATGGATTTTATCAATGATTACTGGAGTCGTAACCTCAACAGGGCGTCCAGAATGTTCAGCATCACTTGTGCCCATATGGCCACTCCGAAAATTTTGAAACCACTTATAAACTAGAGTGAGATTTTCACTCTGCAGCGGTGTGTGCGCTGATATGAAACTTCCTGGCAGATTAAAACTGTGTGCCCGACCGAGACTCGAATTCGGGACTTTTGCCTTTCGCGGGCAAGTGCTCTACCATCTGAGCTACCGAAGCACGACTCACGCCCGGTCCTCACAGCAAGTTTCATATCAACGCACACTCCTCTGCAGAGTGAAAATCTTATTCTGGAAACATCCCCCAGGCTATGGCTAGGCCATGTCTCCGCAGTATCCTTTCTTTCACGAGTGCTAGTTCTGCAAGGTTCGCAGGAGAGCTCTAAAGTTTGGAAGGTAGGAGACAAGGTACTGGCAGAAGTGAAGCTGTGAGGAGGGGCGTGAGTCGTGCTTGGGTAGCTCAGTTGGTAGAGCACTTGCCCGCGAAAGGCAAAGGTCCCGAGTTCGAGTCTCGGTCCGGCACACAGTTTTAATCTGCCAGGAAGTTTCACTTATAAACTGTTCTAATCGAAGGTGCAGAGTCACCATAATGTATATCAAGCTTCTCTTTAGTCCCGTAAGGCGTTTTACCTTTCATAACGTAATGTTTAATCACCACACTAAACTCTTTTTCGTCCATTTTTTGACAACCACTCGACGTCCTTGATTCACACGAATGCCAAACACAAAGAAATAGGCCAGTATGGCTGAAACTTGGTGTGCGTTCGATTCAAAGATCCTACTAATTAAACATGACCTCGATACGCGCCGGTGGTGCCATCTCTCGGACTTTGCACGGACTTTTCAAACGCCCCTCGTAGATGTGTAACTGTTGAGCATCTGACCGCGCAGATGAACAAATGGGCTACCAACAGTAGAGATGGGTAACTCGTTCAGTCCTGTGAACTACCTCATTCATTTCACTCTATACCGTGAAGCGTTCAAATGAAGTAGTTCATTCATGAAGTACAGAAGCCTGGCTAAGTTGCCCAGTTCGCCGCTCAACTGCGGCTACGCTCGCTTCGCCTCGCTCGTACAATAAAGCTTCTTAATACTTCATAATTTTACCAACAGATGGCCGAACTATGCAGTAACGTGCACGCAACGTTTTACGCTCTTACAGCGTCTGAGTTCAATAGAGCATGGTCGAAGGGGACAAAGGAAAGATAAACAGAGAAGCCTGTCACGTATAAAGAAGGTATTACATTTAATCTTGCTCGACATTTTCCCATGAAGCGCCCAAAAAAGTTTTTATCTGCCAAATGAAACATTATTTGTTGTATTCATGGACTGAAAACTAGGGCTACCAACGAAATGCAGTCCAATTTTATGTTTCTCTTAAAATTTAATCCAAAATAGAATGAGTAGGTTTAGCACTGTCACAAAGTCTATATACCTACGTTGAGTAATTATTCAGAAGTTTTCCTGTAGATTTCATTTTTGTTGAGAATAATAACCCTCCAGATTCAAAGCGTAAACTGTCACATGTAGTCATTGGTACGATTTCAGGTAAAATCGCTCTTTCAGTATTATTAACAAACCTTTTATTTTCATGTTGGCTGTGCGTGCTCACACAGCCAGCCTCTTCGTTTGTATCTTTAATATTCATTCGTCTGCAAGCGCTGCTAACGGTAGGCTACCCGTAGACGCGAATAACTGCACAAATAGTCACGGGTAATGATGTCAGCACTGCAGGAAACAACTGACGCTGCTTTCGCCTCTCCCATCACCTCCCCAACCCCATCGTAAACCTATCGTTCCCCAAAAACACCGCGCGATTCGTCGACAGGCAGTAGAGGGAGGACTGAAGTGAAGGGAGGATGAGTGACGTAGCGCCGATGTAGTTGGAGAGGGAGAGGGGAAGAGAGTGAGTGAACTAGAAAAAAGTGTGGAGTGTGCTATCTGTGAAGAGTTTGAAGTACCAGTTCATTGAAATTGAGTGGTTAGTTCACACTTCACTCATTCACGAGCTCCCCATCACTAACCAACATTGTCTCCTCAGCAACCGTCCATCGAACGTTGCTGCGGATGGGCCTCCGTTCTAGGCGCGTAGTTCACACACTCATGCTGACAGCTGTTCATCTGCGACGAAGGTTTGAATTTGCACGCCAGTACCGCAACTGGATGTCCACCGTGTGGCGACAGGTGGCCTATCAGATTAATCACATTTTATGCCCCTTCGGACAAATGGCCGTAGGCGCGAACGCTGTGAAACGTCTGAAAGCAAACAAGGAGGGAGCTTTATGGTTTGGGGAACGTTTTCGTGCCTTCTCTTAGTGGTCTCGTCGTTCTGGAAGGCATAATGGATCAACAAAATTATGCATCTATTCTTGGGGACCGTGTCCACCCTCACATGCAGTTTGTTTTCCCTCGGCACAATGCTACTACCAGCAAGACAGTGCAACGTGTCACACAACTCGCAGTGTACGGGTGTGGTTCGAAGAGCCACCAGGATTAGTGTACCTGACCCCCCACCCCCCCGTCCACAAATCCCCAACTCCTCTCTCCCCCCCCCCCCCCCCCAGATTTTAACACAAGCCAGAATCTGTGGGAACACCTCAAAAAATGGTTCAAATGGCTCTGAGCACTGTGGGACTTAACATCTGAGGTCATCAGTCCCCTAGAACTTAGAAGTACTTAAACCTAATTAACCTAAGGACATCACACACGTCCATGCCCGAGGCAGGATTCTAACCTGCGACCGTAGCGGTCGCGCGGTTCCAGACTGAAGCGCCTAGAACCGCTCGGCCAGGGAACACATCGATCGGGCTGTTCGTGCCATGGATCCTCAACCGAGAATCTTAGTGCAGTTGGCAAATGATCTATATTTCTAGTATATCTTTTCAAATGACTTTCACCGAGCGAGGTGGCGCAGCGGTTAGACACTGGAGTCGCATTCGGGAGGACGACGGTTCAATCCCGCGTCCGGCGATCCTGATTTAGGTTTTCCGTGGTTTCCCTAAATCACTCCAGACAAATGCCGGGATGGTTCCTCTGAAAGGGCACGGCCGACTTCCTTCCCCATCCTTCCCTAATCCGATGAGACCGATGACCACGCTGTTTGGTCTCCTTCCCGAAACAACCAACCAACCAAATGACGTTCGTTTTAAGCGGTAATGTAACAAGGTTTGTGATGTTTTGTTAAAAGGTTCTTAATTCGTGAACGAAATAAAATCATTTGAGCACATTTGCCGGAGACAGTGTCTCGGACTTAAATTCTGCGAAATATTTTGACTTCAGTTTAATACGAAACCAATGTTTGGAATTACTACTGTTTAAATGTGTTAAACAGAAGCCATGACGTTTCTTACAAGGTGCGGGAAGTGCTTATAGCCGATGTGTACCATTTTAACAACAGGTGGTTTGCGAAACACGCGTGTCTGAGTAACTTTTCCACTGCGTCTAATCCCAGTAATCTGTGGTTCCCAACGCGACTAACTGAACGGGATAACGAGCAGGAGAGAGAGAGAGAGAGAGAGAGAGAGAGAGAGAGAGAGAGATGATGTGCGTGATATCGACTCTTAACCAAGCGTCCCGTTTCCGGTCTTGGGGTTATGGTATCAGAAAGAGCATACAATTGTGGAATATACTGTCAAATCTAGAACCTATTCCGAAGGGGAAGGAAATGCTTAAGAACTGTTCCTATCTTAGTTATCATACGCTAACACGTGTACGTGTAAAATGTACTTGCTGTGTTTATTTATAGTTTGCATTTTGAACTTTTAATTGTGCAGTATGTTACGTAGGCTGTGTACGTTATCTATACCCAAGGTGAAATATTCTTCTACGTAGGGAAAGGTGACGTACAACTTGTCAAAATTAATATTACATCTGATAGCATAATGTCATACGGTAAATATTAGTTTATTAGTTACGATCTAGCACACACTATTTCTTTTCGAGGCTACAGAAATGTACTTAGATAGCTCGTCTTATCTTGAAACATTAGGCTCTGAGATGGTTGGGTGAATTAACCATGTAAGGAACATGTGGATGTAGGGCCATGTATCACATATATGGAAAAGGGAGTCTGGAGGTGGTGCAGAAATGTGGCACGGTATCTTCACCTGCCCCCTGAAACAGTCGAAGGTAACAACTCAGTATCAGTGTGAACACCACCAGAACTAGCCACGGACACTGACTAATAGCAAACAGAGCTATTTTTTGTGAAATTATCTATTATTTAATCATTCGCCACGAAGCTAATTTGAGTTGCACCTTCCCTCCATCCCCCCCTCTCCCCACCCCTTTCATAATCCTTTCTTGGCTGAAGTCCTGGGTGCACTCTTGGCACCGTTAACTTTGACGCCTGATATCGGGCATTTTTGCGTACTGATTTCGGAAGCAGTCACGGTAGCATATTACTCTAGGAATGACCAGCAACCTATTTGACGCAGTGGTCACTTGTCAAGGTCGCGTTAATACGTTTTCGGACCTCGAACTTGTCTTGAGCGTACCGGTAGGCGGTCGCTTGGGATCGATAGCGGGCGCTGCTGCCACCTAGTGACGACCCGCCGAACATTCTGCTACAGAGAGCTCCCATCCAAAGGTCCAAGCATACTTGCCAAAGTAAACTTTGATTTCTTTCAAGTCATAACTTTTGATTTACCGGCAGGTTTGGAATGCTCACGAACGCTCAACATGATGCGATTGAAACCCTAAACAAACATTAACTGAGCAAACACGACATGTCATCTAGATTTTGCGAAGGTGGCGAAAACACGGCAATCTTACGTTTCACTGCAGCATTCAGGGAGGTGAGATACGTGTGTCGGAACTTAATATCGTTGGCCGTGAGGTCACGTCACTTGTTACTCGACTGCATCAATGTACTGAAGATATATCTTCGCTTCTGTATTCTCATTAACACACACCAGCAATTAGCTCGTCGCAGCATACTCTTCTCAGCATTTGTACTGGCAACTTCTACACCACTTATTTTGAGCAGGTAGTAACAGAGATGATACAATGAATCCTTGCGAATGCCCATTCGGATACTAGAACAAACGGTAGTCATACTTTTACATCACGTCATGTATTATTAAATCTGGAGACACGAAAATGTTAAATCTCTTATTCGATTGAGCCGTGCGTGGCTCGCACTCGTGCCATCTCTTATCCTACATCCTGTTTTTCTCGTGTTGCCACCTCGTTATGTTAGTTTCAATTTCTGTTGTCACTGAGTTGCTGTTGTGTCTGCCCGTCAGCGGCAGCAGCAGCGCCTATCGATATAGCTCTCATGTGTTATCTTTGTTGCACTGCTATTACTTCCCGGTTGTCTGTCTTGGTGTCAGTTGGAACGTGCCAGGAGAGAGTTCGGACCTGCCAGTCGTAGAGTTGGAACGCGGCACTAGTTCAGTCGGCTTGGAGCAGCAGTGAGGCCTGGATGTCCATGGCTCACCCGACCGATTTCTCTTCGTGATTGCACAGCCACTGCTGAATGTCGTTCAAGTCTTCGTGCAAGTGTTTGTCAAACTGTGTGTGTAGTTGGTGTCATTTCCACTGACGACTTGTTTTAAATGTTGTCGGCGTACTAGCAGTGAGACGGTCGGTTGGAGCGGATCAGCAAGCAATCTCCGCGCCGCGCAGTCAGCCGGGCCCGTTGGCGGTCTCTGTGCAGTGTCGAAGAGTGTGGGGGCTGTTCCGAGTGCTGCGAGGTTCGTGGCTCACCGACCCAGGACGTGAAAGTTGAGTGGTAATTTAATTACCGAAGCCATGTCTGTTCACGTTGTCCCCTTGGTTGGTGGTTCGCTGTTGCGGTGTTCTCGCGAGCAACAGCGAGTTTTCAAGTTAGTGAAGATTTAGCCGCCGTGTGGTGGAATTTTTCGGTTTGTCGGTTTGAAATTAAAGTGCACCAGCCGAATTTTCTGCCTTGTGGCCGTTAGTGTTCCGGTTACCTGCCCTGGTCGCTAATGTAAATTCAGGCAGTGTCCTTTCCTCACCTGTTGTCGCTGTCCATCATGGTGTGTAGTTTTCGACAGCTTAACGTATTTTTGGTTGTGGGCGGCTATGTCTGTAACGTCTTGGCTTTGGAATTCTCGTATACTGGTCGGTGGTTAGCAAGTCGTCTTGTCGGTGGGTCCCTGACTGTCTCTTGGTTGTGTTGCAGGCGGATCGAGTGTAGTTGGGATGACTTCTTGTTCTCTAAGCGAACGTTAAGATTTCAAGGGTAGACCGAGCCCCCCTAAAAACTTCTGAGCGCCGTTGACTATACTGCGTTTCTTGTTGGCGTTTAACTGTGTATTTTTAATGGCTCATAGCCGATGTTTAGAATTTGTATGCTTGTAATTTTTTTTAATCAAAGGCCTTCAGGTGTTTTAAAAGTAAGTTTTTCTAAATTGGGCAAGTCTTACGTTGTCTGAAGATAAAGCTTGGGCCTTCTGCCTATAGAAAGGCTATTGTAGTTATGTTGTTTTAAATTTATCGGCCTCCGGCCGCTTTTAAAAAAACTTAATCTGACTAGTCAAGTCTTACATACTTCTATACTATTTAAGGTTAAAGCCTAGAGCCTTCTGAAAAAAATTGTATATATCAGTCGTGTTTGGTTCATGGGCCTTCAGCCATTTTAGAATTAAAGACGTTTTCTGTCGAAAGTGAAGCTCAGAAGTTGCGCTTAATGTTTGGACAAATAAATAAAGTGTTACGTTTGGAGTGTGCGTTTCAACAGAGCTAAGATAGGAATTTTAAGTGCCCCCACTTTGTAAACAGTGTGATTTACGAACTAGAAACATCCCGCAACTGCCGCTGGAGTGCGTTGTGATCGCGTATACAACGTTGGGTCTCACGTACAGTGTGCACAAGTCGCATCGTTTCTGAGCGTTCAGCAGCACGTTGAACTCAGCTCGCTCGGCGTTGACGTTAGACAGCTCGGTCCGTGTGCCGACGGCATAAGGTGCAGCACGCTAGCTTGCCAGAGTGGAAGTGGGCCATACCAGGAATGAATCCGCACTGTGGATTAATGACCGTGCCTGGAGCACCGATCAGACTGAACGTGGTTTTTAGGCAAATGGTGGTCTGGTCCCCATTTTCCGCCTCAGAAAATAAGATACACGAAGAGCTAAAGTACCATCACACTTAAAAATTTTTACACAATTCAGGGACAGGTGACGCACGCGACTTTCCTTGCTAGAACAGTTGACACCGTACTAGACGGGATTAATGCTAGGGGAAGAAGGGAGCTGATGTTTTAATTCTAAAGCAATTTAAGACGGAATTTTCTTGGCCAATAATTATTGCTGCTTTCCTGACTGGTTGCTTCTGTTGTGTTAAGTGGTATTTAGCACAGGTTGCTTGTCCTCCGCGGAAGTATCTCTCTCCGCTACGGACACCGAATCATACGACAATTCATTTACTGTCCTTTCAAGAAATTAGAGGGACAGGAGTGAACATAGCGAACTAGACTTGAAGTTTACATTTACCCAGAAGTATCCAACACAACTTCAAGAGTCATTTGCAATAATGGCGGAAACCTCGGTACGCCGTTCTACATGTGGTTGTCTACAACCTGTCAGATTTTTTACGCGGTACTTACGTCAGACTTGGCTACCACGTTGTGTAAGAGACTAACGACAGCGGCGGATCAGGGAGGAGAGCGGATGCAGGGCGGAGCAGCGGCTGGCCGGGCAGGGAGGCCCCGCGGCCATTACGGCATTAACGACCGGCTTCCTGCGGGAAGGGCTGCTCCCTGCCGCACCTGCTGAAATATCGCCCCACCTGGCCCCGGCATCAATACGCGTCCAGCACGCGCGCATCTCCTGCCTGCGTTCCCGCTACGCTCTCCCCAGAGCCGTAAAGCACACCACGACTTTCTCTCCCTGTGCACATGTTCGACGTCCAACACCACTGGCCTGCATTTGGCTCCACCCGCAACCGGCAGTCCGCGGTCTGCTGCGGCGCGCACGCTGCTGAAAGGCCCTCGCAGCTCTGCTCCACGCCGCGTGGATCGACCCCACCCCGCCCCGTGTCTCGCACTGACAGCGTCTTACCGACTGAGCTATCCGGGCACGACTCAATGGGCGCAACGTAATGGTGAGTCCTTTGAATCTCAGGCGGAAGGATCATGGTCCACGTTCCCAGTCGGTTTCTAAGTTTTTCGTAGTTTCCGTAATATCAGGAGGGTACCTTTGGAAACGTCACAGCCGACTTCCTTTCACATCCTACTACAGTCCGAGCTAAGCTCGGTCTCTAATGACAACGGAACGTTGAGCCGTATTGTTTGTGTGTCCTTGCTTTCAAGTCACGGCTCACAGCCTTGTCGCTCAAAGCAAAAAATCGGCAACCAAATAAAGAGGCAGGCAATAAAGTTTCACTGAATGATGCACCCTACATTTGATCTCTTGCCAGTACCAGTTACATATTTCTACTGAATTTAACACGTGCAATGAGTTTGCTTTCGATCACTCTTATTATCTAGATCAGGGGTTCCCCTCACAGAGCATGATTGGTACTGCGGCGCGGCACGCTTTTTTTTGCCGCCCTGCCAGTGTCCAGCAATGTTCATTTGTCTAGTTGAAAGCTGTAGTAGAAAATACTAGACCACTACTGTCTACTGCAGGTCGCAACATGCATAGAATTGTCCGGTAAACGGGATGTGGCTAGTACTGAAATAAAATTTTTAACTTGGCAATGTAAATTTTTAGGTGTATTTTTACGATAAAGATCACAGTTATTACTGCCAAGTCCGTACTAAGTGTCTACACAATGTAAAGTTCCCACGCACACCACAATTACATACATAGCCAGTCTGTGGTATTTACAGCCGTTACCGAAATTAATAAAGCTCACCGAATCGTTTAGTTATGAAAATGCTCGCTCAAATGTTGTGCACTCTGCTCTACACGTAATACCTGTTCCAGTCTTAGATCGCACAACACGCCACGCGGTTTTAACTAACAGTCAAAAGCAATAATTTTGATATTCCGTCCGAAATTTCACACAACTTCCACTATACCGTTCACTTAAATACACTTTGTACTACTCCGCGAACTCGTAATTAGCATTTTTCCGCGATTTTACAGTACTTCATCGGAGCTGCTTTCAATGAGATGTTACTAGTTGGAACCCTCAGCCACCACCACCTAGAGACAAGGCCGCGGCGCGAAATTCATAGCAGGTCGTGACGTCACTCCAAGCGGGCCACCATGTTGTGTTTCGAAGCGTTTGTTTATCTACACGTTTGTTGGATCGAGTGCTATATTCGTGCTTAAAACTAGCGATTACAGTGTTTACGTGTAGTGAAGCTACTGTGAACATGGTTTACAAGTGTTGTGTGCCAAGGTGTCGTGGGAATTACGGAACTCGACCGAAAGTAATGTTGTTTTCCTTTCCGAAAGATGCGAATTTGCGTTGGAAATGTCTTTCAGCGATTCATCGGGACAATTTCCAACCCACTGAGCACACGAAGGTATGTAAAAACTATATACCTAGTACAATTATTATTTTTTTCTGGTGGAATATCTTGCATTTTGGATACATTTGACTAAAATTGTGAGCAAAAGTTCGCAGTAAATAGGCCTAGTATTCGTTATCAAGTGGCTTTATTTTTATTTTGAAAACGAAATATAAATTTGTGGCTCGTGTTACTTTTTATTCGTGTTTAAATTCCTCTGCAGTTCGTATTTTGTTACGCATTACCGATACGTTTTATTCTCTATTTGTGAGGGGGTGTTGTTTTTCACTCTCGCATTAGTTAGCATGAGTGCTAACGAATGTTGAAACTGCTGTTTTCATGTTTAAAAAGCGAGCTCTCTGTATAAAGCATACCTGTGTTATTTTTCGATGTGTCAAACAATGGAACAAATTAATCTAGAAATAGGTTAAATTTATTATTGACGTTTTGAGCTTGACACATTGTCTCATTCCAACTGCTGCAAATGTCTGCTGAAGGTTTGTAAATTTTCACATATTTTTACAGGAAAGAAAATTTACATTACAATAACAACGCATAATTGTTTTTGTGAGGTGAGTTAAAAGTGATTATTTGCTTGGGGAATGTACTCAGCTTTCCTGAGGGAGCTCTATAAACAGTTACACAATATTTATTTAGGATACTGAAAGCAGAGGAATTTAATATTATACACTGTATTAGTGCAGAATTTTTCAAGTGAGTGTAAATAATAGTTGTCTGGTCCTGAAAGAATGTACTTTATTACAGTGCATTTTTCACAAATGTACCTTGTTTTATCATGTATATCGCAATATTATTTACATCCCGCACTCGTACGTTTTCACTGGCTATTGATAAGTCTTATGCAATTACATTACCGGTAAAAAAGAATTATGAACTATAGTTTCTGCTATATCGCGATTGATAAAGTTACTTATTTTAACCATTCGGCAAAGTACTCTCCTCTTTGCGTGGTATCATTTGCCAAGATCTCGTTTCGTTATCTCCAGCGGTTTGCGAGATATGACAGGCGTTATGAATATTTCATTCCCGCGCGTTGCGATCGGAAGTGAAGTTGCTGCAGACGCTCAATTTTTTCGAGATTGGAAGCAGATATTGATCCAAAGTTTTACGAAAATTTCAAAACCTCATCTGTATTTCATACTCAGCAATAGAATGTGTAATACGCATCAAACACAAATTCATAGCGACCCCTATTTTTGATGGCAACGTTCTCAAATTTGATACTCATCTGTGAAATACCACAATAGTTATGACCATTATCGAAATGATTGGCACTTCATCATTATTTTTTACGGAATAGGTTCTGTAAAACCGTTTGACAAAGATTTGCAGGCCGTGCGTCTCGATTCTTTAAGCGCAGCGCCAAGCCAACCCTGGCCCGCTTTGCGTGACGTCACAAGAGCGCGCCGCGGCCTTCTCTTTAGGTGGTGGTGCCTCAGCCCCGACTTACTTAGATCACATCAAAGGCTTTGTTCCCAGCATAGATTGGCGCGAGCCTGCATTTTTCTGATTGGATGATATCACAAACAGCAAATCAGGTTGCAGTATTATCCCGCGCTAACCCGCGCTTTACTTCAATGACCAATCATAGTAAAACATTTCTTTCTATGGAAATTGCTAAATAAATAAATTTAGAGAAGAATCAAATATAAAATTACTCCTTCCGAGATTACCGATTAATTTGTGTTCTACTCACGATTTATTAGCACCATAAACTGACTGCACATTTAATTATAGTAAATCCCCTGTATAGTTTAACAGGTACTTCGTGAATAAACAAAACACTTTTCATTTACTTATGTTCTTCTTCACTAATACAACACTCACACTGTTAATTACTACACATATAAAACAATTATAATTATGAAAATACGTTAAATATTAATCAAACATAACTTTACAACATTGTTTTGACTACGACTGCTAGCACTGTCCGTCAACTGCTGACCTCTGTCGCCTACTAGTACAACTACATGCAGCTCTGTAACTCAGGTCCATGTCAGCTGGTGACATCTGTCGATGACTCATGCCTATAACTATATCGTCCTAACGAGCGACAGGAGCGATGCGAAGGCGCTACGCCTCAGTACCTTGTCATATCACAGTATCAAGTACCTCAAAAAGCCAAATTAAGAGTCTCTCTATACGTTTTCTATTTTTGGTATTTAGAAAAAAACATTGACATATTCATTATTGAAAAAATATTGAGCTTAAAACTTTTTCAATTTAGCCATCATTGTTATTGTTAAATTTTTTATTATTGCTCAAAATCTTTGTCTTCAAATCT